>NC_060174.1:51484324-51784324 GCF_021184085.1 Oncorhynchus gorbuscha | reverse complement strand
GCACTTTAGAGATCATCTTTAAATGATTTTATGGCCTCACCATTATTCGGCTGACGATGAAAGTGGCCCTTCCGGTAATTAAAAAGTCATCGCTAACAGGGATCTTTTGCCTCATTAAATCCTCATAGCCTGGCTGGGAAATGTGATCTGCTCTGGAAAGAAGAAAGAAAAACAGCATTACTGAATTGGTAGCCAGAGGTTAGGCCTGGCCTACTATTCTCTATAAAGGATAATACCTAGTTCTTAGTTAAAATAAAGGGATAATACACATTCTTTTGTAGCACTCTTCCAAAATCCAAAGACGCAGAAGCTTTAGGATAGATATTGTAACGGGATTCGTCCTCCTATGACGAGGAGTATGAGAGATCGGACCAATGCGCAGCGTAGTAAGTGTCCATGTTCATATTTATTTAAACTCAGAACACTAAACAAAATAACAAAGAGAATGAAATGAAACGAAACAGTTCTGTAAGGTGACATATACTAAACAGAAAATAACCACCCACAAACAAGAGTGGGAAAACAGGCTACCAAAGTATGATTCTCAATCAGAGACAACGAACGACACCTGCCTCTGATTGAGAACCATACCAGGCCAAACACAGACTACCCACCCCAACTCACACCCTGACCAAACTAAAACAAAGACATAACAAAGGAACTAAGGTCAGAACGTGACAGTACCCCCCCCCCCCCCCAAAGGTGCGGAATCCGGCCGCAAAACCTGAACCTATAGGGGAGGGTCTGGGTGGGTGTCTGTCCGCGATGGTGGCTCTGGCGCGGGACGTGGACACCACTCCACCATAGTATAATAATAATAATATATGCCATTTAGCAGACGCTTTTATCCAAAGCGACTTACAGTCATGTGTGCATACATTCTACGTATGGGTGGTCCCGGGGATCGAACCCACTACCCTGGCGTTACAAGCGCCATGCTCTACCAACTGAGCTACAGAAGGACCACGGTCACCATAGTCTCGACCCACTTAAGTGTCGACCTCGGACTGGGGACTCTTGCCGCTCAGGCAGCGCTGGACAGGAGGAAGACTCTGGCAGCGCTGGACAGGAGGAAGACTCTGGCAGCGCTGGACAGGAGTAATACTCTGGCAGCGCTGGACAGGAGGAAAACTCTGGCAGCGCTGGACAGGCGGGAGCACCTGGAGGGAAGAGACGGAGAAACAGCCTGGTGAGTGGGGCTGCCACCGGAGACCTGGTGTGTGGAGGAGGCACCGGATGGACCGGACTGTGGAGGCGCACTGGAGGTCTCAAACACCGAGCTTGCACAACCTGTCCTGGCTGGATACTCCCCGTAGCCCGGCCAGTGTGGCGGGGTGGAACAGACCGCACTGGGCTGTGCTGGCGAACCGGGGACACCGTGCGTAGGGCTGGTGCCATATACCCCGGGCCGAGGAGACGCACTGGAGACCAGATGCGCTGAGCCGGCTTCATAGCACCTGGCTCGATGCCCACTCTAGCCCGGCCGATACGAGGAGCTGCGATGTAGCGCACTGGGGACACGGCATAACACGGTGCCTGCCCGGTCCACCTCTCTCCATGGTAAGCACGGGGAGTTGGCTCAGGTCTCCTACCTGACTTAGCCACACTCCCTGTGTGCCCCCCCAATACATTTTTGGGGCTGCCTCTCGTCCCTGTTGCGCTGCTGTGCTAGCTCCTCATAATGCCACCTCCAGCTCTTCCCGTGGGCGGCGATATTCCCCAGCCTGTGCCCAGGGTCCCTTTCCATCCAAAATCTCCTCCCATGTCCAGGAGTCCAGAAACCTCTGCTCCTGGTTACCACGCTGCTTGATCCGGTTGTGGTGGGTGATTCTGTAACGTAATTCGTCCTCCTCTGACGAGGAGTATGGGAGATCGGACCAATGTGCAGCGTGGTAAGTGTCCATGTTCATGTTTATTTAAACTCAGAACACTAAACAAAATAACAAAGAGAATGAAACGAAATGAAACATTTCTCTAAGATGACATATACTAAACAGAAAATAACCACCCACAAACAGGAGTGGGAAAACAGGCTACCTAAGTATGATTCTCAATCAGAGACAATGAACAACACCTGCCTGTGATTGAGAACCATACCAGGCCAAACACATAAACACAACATAGAAAAATGAACATACTACCCACCCCAACTCACGCCCTGACCAAACTAAAACAAAGACATAACAAAGGAACTAAGGTCAGAACGTGACAGATATAAAGATTTCACAAGACAGTACTTCACAAAAGCAACACTCATTTTTATGAGGATATCTAGTTTGTGTGAACGTTCACAAAATAAACACTTTATTTTGTAACTCTAACTAGGCCTACTAATCACGTATACAAGATCTAGTTTGTGTTTGTGAACATTCTTGTTCACATTGTGGAGTAGGTTAGATAGAGCAAGAGAGACTGACACATCCCCATTCAGAATTTCTCAGGCTTTGGCTTTCTGTGAGAAAGGGGGTTGTAGAGGGATGAGGTTATGAAGAGGTTAAGCCATTGTTAATTACACAATGCTTAAACATTCTCCTAAAATAACAGGAAAACATTCATACTGGAACGGTGGCCAGTGAACAGATTTATAGGATTCCTACTGAATGAGAATGTACACACACACACACAGATGCTTTTGTTGTGATTTTCAATCGCATCCCAAATGAAAATGTATGAAATCGTACTTCCAGTTGCAGCCAATTTTTTCAACTTTGCCGTAGGCCCCCTATCTTCTTCTACCAAACCCAATTCTCTTACCTTCCTCCCTTAGCTCTCTAGGGCCTGTTTAAAGAGATGCTACATGACTATGGCTCTTACCTCTTCTATGAAGAACACCCGGTGCCCAGCGCTGTTCCTGTATCTCTCCTCAATGAAGTAAGCAACCTAAGTGAGCCTAAAGAGAAAAACAGCTGTAGTCATTGCACACACACACACACAGTAGGGAAACAGTGATGACTTGCTGTGTGTCTGTATTAGACTCTGATCGTGAGAACTGTTTGCAGAAGGCTGATTGGCTCTTGTTTTCGCAAGATCCTTAGTTAAATATGCAAATCTCTGCTTATCTTTCAAAAACGGGCCAGCTACGGTGCCTGGTTGTAAATAAACCACAATATTTACAATTCATCGTGACTTCAGGATGTGGAGAACCACCCCGTGGAGGTGTGAAAAATATAAAAATGGATGTGTTTGTCACCAGCACTTTCAGCCAGAGGATTTTGAAACAGAATTGGTCTCAACTGATGGGGTTGCCATGTCGTCCAACGTGGAAAATGAATGTTATTCTATTAATTTTTCCTTTCACTTCAAAGAGGGAGCTATCCGATCAGCCAACATCAGCGCAGCAGAAAAGTGGTCCGCTAGCTAGCTTGTTTATCTAAGGGAGTGAAGCAGTTTCAGAAACTGTTCTTCGTCCTGTAAGCATTACATTGCAACGCAGACATTTTTATAGAGCACGGGGCTGCACAAGGTTGTGGGTTTGCAGACCACCGTGGACAAGAGTAGAGGTGGAAATATTTCCTTTATTGTAAAAGCATTGCATGTACAGTATCTATCGTCGTATTTGTAGGTCTGAGAAAAAAAGTGCTATTCACAAGAAGTGCTGGTAAGGCTTGATCTGTGGCAATGGCCTAAAGTACAGAGTCAGGTGTCCTCCAGTCCAGCTATCTGTTGTCCTCCACCACACCAGAAATCTCTGACAAAGTGTTCATTCTGCTCTTTCTGAAGCTCTGCTTGATGAGGCTGAAGCACCAGTCGGGGGTAAACATGGTGTGGCTTGTGATCAGGAAGACAAGGTCCATACTGTGGTGGAGCTTGTGCATGGTCTGCCAGGCACAATACCAGAGCACAAACGTGTTGTTGCCTTGGCCACTGCAGTTGTCACAATTCAGGTCCACACATGTTTCCCAACTCCGTAGTTGGTGTTGAAATGGTGCATGTAGTTGATGACTGCACTGCTGCCTTTGCTGGATGACATGCCTTCATAAATCAAATAGTTGAGATATTGTAGTATTCCTTCACAGCAGACACTAAACAAGCTACACTTGCTAGGAGTTAAAAAAGTAGATGGAGCCTGGCTGCAAGGATAGTGCCCCTGCAAACAACAAAAGAACATTAGAGAAATGGTCTTGCAGTCAGCAAGCCTCCTCTGATAGACAGACCTCTCACTCTAAACAAACAGGATATGCTGCTCTTGCTTCTTCAGCTTGCCTGATCTGAAGACCTGATAGTTGTTCCTCTGGCACAGCCAGCACAGCTCTGTCCTGGGATTAGTGCTTGAGATTTGGGGCAGCAATTTTCTACACAGATTCCTGAAGGAAGACAGCCCGACTGCACGTACAGTGGGGCAAAAAAATATTTAGTCAGCCACCAATTGTGCAAGTTCTCCCACTGAAAAAGATGAGACCTGTAATTTTCATCATAGGTACACTTCAACTATGACAGACAAAATTAGAAGAAAGAAAATCCAGAAAGTCACATTGTAGGATTTTCAATTAATTTATTTGCAAATTATGGTGAAAAATAAGTATTTGGTCAATAACAAAAGTTTCTCAATACTTTGTTATATACCCTTTGTTGGCAATGACAAGGTCAAACGTTTTCTGTAAGTCTTCAAGGTTTTCACACACTGTTGCTGGTATTTTGGCCCATTCCTCCATGCAGATCTCCTCTAGAGCTGTGATGTTTTGTTTGACCCAAGTTACACAATTTAAAAGCAATGCTACCAAATACTAATTGAGTGTATGTTAACTTCTGACCCACTGGGAATGTGATGAAATAAATAAAAGCTGACATAAATAATTCTTTATTATTCTGACATTTCACATTCTTAAAATAACGTGATCCTAACTGACCTGACAGGGAATTTTTACTAGGATTAAATGTCAGGAATTGTGAAATACTGAGTTTAAATGTAGTTGGCTATGGTGTATGTAAACTTCCGACTTCAACTGTATGTACAGTAGAATAAAATATATTTGATTTACGCTTATAATAAATAAGGGAATTCTTGCATATGGTGTGTTTCTGTAGTGCAGTGAGGTGTTGAGTCACTTTAATAAAAATGGAGTTTGTTGTTATGGTACCTTTCACATCTCCTCTTGAGAGTCATCTTTGCATCAAAGTGGTATTGTCTGGGAGAAAGATGAAAACGCTATTACACATTCATGGGAAATCATTGTGTACTGTCTGTATTCCTACTGTAGCACCATGGTGTAGAATATGAGGCATCTCACAGAAACACGTTTGCTTGCTAAAACAGACAGGTATACCAGAGTTACTCCAAGGCTAATGAGTCATCAACCCAAAATCTCTTTACTCTCCGCCATCATCAAAACATTTCTCCAGTTCTCATGAGGCACTGAGGCTAGCTAGTCTAGTTAGCACGTTAGACTACAGTACATTTTAGCTAATGTTATAGCAAACAAAATAACTAGTTAGCTAAACTTGGCTAGCTTGGCTTGCAATCGTTCTAGCATGCCGAATCAATCACCAAGTGATCCTGAACTGAAAAAAACTGCATCGGTTAAAAGATAGCTGATACTGCTAGCTAGTATGAAACCGAAGAACAGCTTCCTCATTTGTCATTTTACCCTCCTGAGTCCTGGTCCAGCTGCGTTCGCTGCTTGCTGGTCTCACAATTATTTTTCCTGCCGTTTCAACTCCTCTTCAGTTTATTCCTGCTCAAATAAATAGGGCTGTATGTCCCAGCACTTCTTGGAAAAAAGGAATCATCAGAAGCAGCCATTGTAGTTAAGGAGGGACATACTGTCACAAGTGTAGAGAGGAGTAGGTAGAAGGCAGCTGCAGGTTTAGAACTACTGAATTTATTAAAGAACCATATATGAAAGCGGGACGAAACCCTAAGTGCAAAATAAGAAAGTTATCAGGAAATAGTAGGAGAGATTCCTCTCAGGAAAACAAGCAACATTTACAATGACCGACAAAGACACATGACAGAGGGAGTATATATACAGTGATTGAGTGGGGATTGGAACCAGGTGTGTTTGATGATGACGAGACAAGTCTGGGGCTGGTGAGTGAAGGGCGTTTGTCAGCAGCAGGCTCGGCAGCAGCTAGAAGGCTGGCAACGCCGAACTCCTGAGCTGGACAGGAGGGGGAGCTAAAGCAAAGGCTGGTGTGACATCCAGTCAGGCTGTAGTCTTTACAAAACCAGGGAAAATGAGTCAGCCTAGATATTCTGCGATGTCCTGACATATAGGAACATACCTACTCGCGTGATCGTGCAATTGGCAAAACACAAAGGCCACAAAAATTGCTACAAAACATGACACCATTCATTTTTAGATCAGACAGCAGACTCAATCAACCAATGACATAATTGGTTGAACTCACTAATAATTATGTAGGGAGACTGGAAAAACACCCCAAATAGTGTCTAGCAGTGAAGTTTCCCTTTAATATAAGCTGTCACAACATACATCAACAGATGCACAATCGAGAGCATCCTGTCCGGATGTATCAGCGCCTGGTACGGCAACTGCTCCGCCCACAACCGTAGTGAGGTCTGCATAACGCATCACCGGGGGCAAACTATCTGCCCTCCAGGACACCTACACCACCCGATATCACAGGAAGGCCATAAAGATCATCAAGGCCAACAACCACACGAGCCACTACCTGTTCACCCCTCTATCATCCAGAAGGTGAGGTCAGTACAGGTGCATCAAAGCAGGGACCGAGAGACTGTTAAACAGCCATCACTAACATTGAGTGGCTGCTGCCAACACACTGACTCAACTCCAGCCACTTTAATAATGGAAATTGATGTAAAAATATATCTCTAGCCACTTTAAAAAATGCTACTTAATATAATGTTTACATACCCTACATTACTCATCTCATATGTATATGTGTATACTGTACTCTATATCATCTACTGCATCTTGTGTAATACATGTATCACTAGCCACTTTAAACTATGTCACTTTGTTTACATACCCTACTCGATACTATCTACTGCATCTTGCCTATGCCGTTCTCTACCATCACTCATTCATATATATTTATGTACATATTCTTTATCCCTTTACACTTGTGTGTATAAGATAGTAGTTTTGGAATTGTTAGGTTAGATTACTCGTTGGTTATTACTGCATTGTCGGAACTAGAAGCACTAGCATTTCGCTACACTCGCATTAACATCTGCTAACCATGTGTATGTGACAAATAACATTTGATTTGATTTGATGTATTATTATAACCCCTATTATTTATTCCAGTTATTGCTTTTGAAATAAAGCATAAATCTGCTGTACAGGTATGCCAAATCTATAAGAATCCCACGCTGAGGGCTGAGAGAGAGAAGGGACTTTAACGAGTTTCTAAAATTAACTGTTTGCCAGGGCTGAGGCCCATTCAACTCGACAATACCCGCAACCTTGAGGGAAGAAGGCAAAATAATGGATTCCAGGGGGAAATTGATGAATAGCATGGAGCACTGTAAATCTGTGGCGGGAGGGAATGAAAGCCACAGAAGGTTGTTATATTTGAATAACTGTTGATATCCACCAGCCTTTAATAGCTTCACTAACTGTCCTCTCTCTCTCTCTCGTCAGTTTGTTCTTCTCATATTGCATTTGAACACATGAACCTTCCCTTCCCCACAGGAAAGAGTATCAAAAGTGCTTTTTCAATTCTTAGCACAACCATGTGTCCCGCAGGATGCCAATTTATGGTTTTAATTGCCTGTCGAAAAGATTGAACATTTTTGGTTATACTTTACTTGACACTCAGCATCATAACACGTTGTGACACAGTCATAACCATGTCATAATAAGTTATAACAGCTGACATAACTTGACATAAACTGAAATAATATGGTCAAACCCCACAAAACCTACCACACAAGGCAAAACATTCCATTACACCGTAGCCTATGTGACCATATTACATGATCACTGTAATTGTGCACACATTGATGCACCTACCCCAATGCTCTGTTGCATGCTCTCATAATGTATATAATGGCACTCCAGTGAAAAAGCAAAGACTACAATTTAGGTGATATTGAACAATGCCTGAGGCAGTGGCTGTCACATTACGTAATGTAACTATTCCAACACTTTGGGACATGTCATGTTCCAGTGCCTTCTGGAAGTGGGGGTTGTTCATTAAGCAGGGGGATAAATAATTCACAGCCAAATTAACTCTCAGCCCAGGCTCCAACAGCGCTCAAGCACTGGCTGCACATGAATACATCATGCTGGAAATCACAGAAATCAAAGAAATGAGAAGGCCAGGGCAAGTAAGAGGAAGAGAGAGAGACAAAAACAGAGAGAGGAGGAGAGCAGTTTCATGTGTGCTCAAAAGCCAATGCTAAGGCCTGTGTTTTCAGTTCTCAGTAGGGCTTGAAGCTATGCAAAGCAGTGCAGAAAAGCTGCACAGCACCGCTGTACTCCATATGCTTGGCTGCAGGTGCAACAGTATGAGCAACATTGCACCAGTATTTTAGTCTCTGCTCAGCTAACAATTTTAGGGAGAGAGAACATTTCTGTAATGTTACCCGTAATGTACCCCTAAAGTTTGAGTGTCCAGTTTCCTGTTAGTTAGTTATTTGATCTACGTTAGCAGAAACCTTCTGAGAACCCTTTTAGCATGTTTTGGTCTTAAAGTTAGGAGACCGTTTCCTTAATCTCAAGCAGAACTTATCTAGAACGTGGTTACAATGTTCTCAGAATATACACAATGAATGTTCTAGAAGCATTTTATGGGACGTTGCAAGAACATTCGTGTCCAGTTTTCTGAGAGTTATGATAATATTCCATCAACGTTCAGGATATCCTGCACCGGCGTTGCGCACTGTGTCTCCCGTATGTCTGCACAGCCCAGTGCGTCCTGTGCCTGCGCCCCGCACGTGCCGGGCTAGAGTCACCATCCAGCCAGGACGTGTTGTGCAGGCCTTTAACTCGAGACCTCCAGTGCGCCTTCACGGTCCGGTCTGTCCAGTACCACCAGTGCCAACACCACGCACCAGACCTCCAGTACGCCTCCACAGCCCAGTACATCCTGTTCCTCCTCCTCGCACTCGCCCTGAGGTGTGTGTCTCCAGCCCGGTACCACCAGTGCAGGCACCATGCACCAGGCCACCAGTGCACCTCCAGGGTCCAGTACTCCCTGTTCCTGCTCCTCGCACTCGCCCTGAGGTGCGTGTCCCCAGCCCGGTACCACCAGTGCCGGCACCACGCACCAGGCCTATAGTGCGCCTCGGCAGTCCAGTACGCCCTGTTCCTCCTCCCCGCACTCTCCCTGAGGTGTGTGTCCTCGGTCCAGTACCACCAGTACCGGCACCACGCACCAGGCCTACAGTGCGCCTTGCCAGTCCAGAGCGTCCGGCAACAGTACCCAGTTCAGAGCATCCAGCAACAGTACCCAGTCCAGAGCGTCCGGCAACCGTACCCAGTCCAGAGCGTCCGGCAACAGTACTCAGTCCAGAGCGTCCGGCAACAGTACCCAGTCCAGAGCGTCCGGCAACAGTACTCAGTCCAGAGCGTCCGGCAACAGTACCCAGTCCAGAGCGTCCGGCAACAGTCTACAGACGAGGAACCTCCTATGATGGGCCGCAGTCCGGATCCACCAGAGTCCCCCTCCAGTCCGGATCCGCCAGAGTCCCCCTCCAGTCCGGATCCGCCAGAGTCCCCCTCCAGTCCGGATCCGCCAGAGTCCCCCTCCAGTCCGGTACCGCCAGAGTCCCCCTCCAATCCAGAGGCACCACTCACTCCAGACTCAACCATCAGTCCAGTGGCGTCCTCTAGGCCGTGGTCGGCGGTGAGGGTTCCCGCTCCAGAGACATTAAGTAAGGGTGAAGTGGAGCGGGGTCCACGTCCCGAGCCTGAACCGCCACCTTGGATTTATGCCCATCCATACCCTCCCATATAGTGTTAGGTGTGCGGCCGGGAGTCCGCACCTTTGGGGGGAGTACTGTCACACCTTGACCTTAGTATTCTTTGTTTTCTTTGTTATTTTAGTTAGGTCAGGGTGTGACATTGGTGATGTATTTGTTTGGTCCTGTCTAGGGGTTTTGTATGTTTATGGGGGTGTACCCTATCTAGGTGTTTTTGTAAGTCTATGGTTGCCTAGATTGGTTCTCAATTAGAGGCAGCTGTCTATCATTGTCTCTGATTGGGAACCATATTTAGGCAGCCATATTCTTTGGGTATTTTGTGGGTGATTGTTCCTGTTTCCAGTGTTCCTATGTGTTAGTGTTCACGTTACGGGACTGTTTCGTCTTTGTTAATTTTTTCTCGGTTTATTGTTTTGTTCGTTGTTTAAGTATCCCATTAAAACATGGATTATCATCACTCTGCATTTTGGTCCTCCTCTCTTTCACCCGAAGACAATCGTTACACTTGCCTAGTTAAATAAAGGTAAAATAACTTCCCACCAAACATGGTTGCAAGTTCTCAGAATGTAAGATATTAATGTTCTTGTCACGTACATGAGGAGAGACGGACCAAGGCGCAGCAGATGTTGAGTTCCACATATTTATTATAAAGTGAAACTTAGCAAGAACAAAACAATAAATCAATAAACTAACAACGAAACGTGACTACGTGGTGCACATGCACAAAACACAAAATAATATCCCACAAACACAGGTGGGAAAAATGCTACCTAAATATGATCCCCAATTAGAGACAACGATTACCAGCTGCCTCTAATTGGGAATTATACAATTCACCAACATAGAAAAATAAACTAGAACACCACATAGAAATAATAAACTAGAATACCTCCCAGTCACAGTTCTAGACACGTTACAACATTTCTGTGTATGAGTTATCAAGACTTTGCCTGATGGTCCCAACAAAAGTCTCCAATGTGTTTTTGTTTCATTACACTCCACACCTTGTTACTGTTGCCAAGTTGTTCACAGCTCTTTTTGTCTGTTGGCAAGGTTTGGGATACTCACACAAAGTACTTTTAACATAGTGTTTTCAACAAACATATTTGACATACACAGTTACTGTAACGTCATTCTTCGTTTGTAGAAAGAGAGTCGGACCGAAATGCAGCGTGGTGGTTACTCATGATCTTTAATGAAGGATCGCGATACATGAAATAACTATTACAAAATACAAAACAACAAACGGAACGTGAAACCTAATTACAGCCTATCTGGTGAAACTACACAGAGACAGGAACAATCACCCACGAAATACAAAGCGAAACCAGGCTACCTAAATACGGTTCCCAATCAGAGACAACGAGAATCACCTGACTCTGATTGAGAACCGCCTCAGGCAGCCAAGCCCATACAACACCCCTACTCAGCCGCAATCCCAATAATACAAAAACCCCAATACGAAATATAACAACATAAACCCATGTCACACCCTGGCCTGACCAAATAATAAAGAAAACACAAAATACTAAGACCAAGGCGTGACAGTTACATTGTGCATGTTCATTTATACAGTACTTTTTAATCAACATGTCTTCTCCTGGGATTTGAACTCACAACCTCTTGGTTCATGGAATTCAGATCTCCCTGCTATGCCACCATGTCTGTGTCAGCTATTAGTTAATTAGACTATTCTCTCATCAATGATTTGTCTAATATTGGTGGGGCATATTAACCTGTTTTAATCATACTCCTGAATCAAATCAAATCACTATGATCAATGCAAGTTAACAGAGCTGATATTTATTTCAAAGTGCATTCACCCTATTGCTTACACTTATCAAGTTGTTTCAGATCTACAGAAGTGTCTAGGCAGGAGGGGTTAGGGTTTCGTTTGGACAGGGCCAACTATACTGGCCCAAAAAGCACATGTCCTGGAGATATCCCTTATTGGGACAGTTTTTAGGGTGTTCCTCATTGCTACTGGTGGCCTGGGTTCAAGACCTGCTAAGGGAGTCACTTTAGTCTCACATTCTTAGCCATATATGTTAATGCATTTATTTGGCAACAGTTACAACACACCTATCTGATCTAATAAAAATGTGTTTCTCATTGGAAGATGGGAATTGGTAGAGTTCTCAAAGAGAACTCTCGATCGTCATTTTGAAATCCACACCACATATATCATGTAGAACAAACATGTCTCTGATAAGGAATTACATCTGCTCTCGTCATTGCATTTCTGTCTGTAAAATGTGTTACTTTTGTGAGTAACGTAGTAATATAATGAGTTACTGTCGACAAATGTTGTAATACTTTTACAATTACTTTTTCAAGTAACCCGTATATTACTTTCAGAAGCATATCTCTACTGTTACATATTTTTTTAAAGCCTTGTCTCATGCTAACAGAATTTATTATGTAGGCTAACCCGTTTCCAATATGCTGTTGTAAAGCCGAAAATCTAAGGACGGCAGCTGTGTTGTTACCCCTCTTAACCTTTACCTTATGGAAATACTCCCATTATTATTTTAATGGGATGCTTATTATGGGGCGGCAGGGTAGCCTAGTGGTTAGAGCGTTGGCCTAGTAACCGGAAGGTTGCAAGTTCATACCCCCTAGCTGACAAATCTATCGTTCTGCCCCTGAACAGGCAGTTAACCCACTGTTCCTAGGCCGTCATTGAAAATAAGAATTTGTTCTTAACTGACTTGCCTAGTTAAAATATATATATATATTTATCGAGGAGAAAGAAAACACTTCAATGAAATGTAAACTGCAACAGCAGCATTGAACTTTGTTCAGAAACACCACATCATACCTGAAAAAGCATGTGGAAGTTGCATATAAAGCTAGTAGCCAAAGTTCCAGAAATGTGTGAAAGAGGATAAATCTATACACATTATGTCAATAACAAAGTTGCAGAAATGATCATTCCAAGTGCAAAACTAACAGTTGTACAGAAAGATTCATGGTAAGGCCAAAGTGTCACTGGTGTAGAGAGGAGTAGGCAGGAAGCAGTCACAGGTTTAGAACTACTGAGTTTATTTAAGCACCATAGATCAAAGCAGGACGAAACCCAAACGCTGTTGTGCTCAATATATATCTTCATAAACAAAAGGCACAGGGCGAAAACAAGTAACATTTGCAATGACTGACCAAGACAAATGGCAGAGGGAGGATATATACAGTGATATAGTGGGGATTGGAACCAGGTGTGTGTAATGATGACGAGACAAGTTCGGGGCCATACCCCTCCCAGTCAACCAGGTACTGGAGAAGACCCCCATGACGCAGTGAGTCCAACAGGCTGCGGATGGAATACGCCGGGGCCCCCTCAATGTCCAAGGGAGGGGGAGGTGCGTCGTGTGGTCCAGCACTAGCCAAGGGACCAGCTGCCACCGGCCTGAGGAGCGATACAGATTCTGCGGGAGCTAGAAGGCCATCGATGCCGAGTGCCTGAGCTGGACAGGAGGGGGAGCCAAAGTGAAGGCTGGTGTGACAGCCACCGGCCTGAGGAGAGATACATGAGGGTGACATACCCTAATGGACGGGGAGCTGTAATCTGTACATGACCTCATTGATTCTCCTCGGGAACGGCCCCACAAATTGTGGGCTTAGCTTCCGGTAGGGCAGGCGGAGGGGCAGGTCCTTCATAGAAAGCGAGACCCTGTCACTGGGATAAAAGACCGGGGCAACACTGCGCTGACGATTGGCATACGCCTTCTGCTGGTAGACAACGCGTTGGAGATGAGTGTGCGCGGTGTTCCATACCTCCAAGGGGCGCCGGGACCAATCGCCAACCACGGGAACCTCGATCTGACTCCGGTGCCAGGGCTGGCTGATAGCCTAGAACACACTGAAAGGGTGTTCGTTTAGCGGTGGAGTGATGGAGGGAGTTTTGTGTGTATTCTGCCCAAACAGGAAATGCAGCCCACTCGCCCGGCTGGTCCTGACAGTAACTACGAAGGTATCTACCCAGTTCATGATATACCCTTTCCACTAGCCCATTTGATTGGGGACGGTACCTGGAGGTCAGGCTGACCGTGACCCCCAGTCATTCCATGAAGGCCTTCGAAACATGGGAGGTGACTTGAGGACCACGGTCACACAATGTCCTCTGTGATCCCTTAGTGATGTGAAAGAAGAAAGCCTCTACTGTCTGCAGGGCCGTAGGGAGACCAGGCAGAGGAATCAAATGACAGGCTTAGGAAAATTGGTCCACAACGACCAGGATGGTGGTGTGCCCCTCCAAGTGGGGAAGGTCTGTGACAAAGTCCATTGAGAGATGGAACCAGGGTCATTGTGGAACCGGCAGCGGGTGGAGTTTACCATAGGGGAGGTGTCTAGCTCTGTGCGCAGGTGGAGCAGGAAGAGACGTAAACCCGTACGTCCAGGGCCAAGGTGGGCCACTAGTACTTGGCGGAGAGACAGTCAACAGTATGGGCTAACCGGGTGCCCCGACACAGGTGCTGTGTGTGCTCAGGGAAGGAGATGGTCCTGCACATCAGAGAGTATGTAGATAGGCCCCTTGGGACAGTGGGCAGGTGAGGGAGCCACAATGCGGGACAGGGGAATAATTGGTGTCACTTTCTTCCTTCGATCCTCTGTGTCATGCACCCGGGACAATGCATCAGCTTTGAGGTTCTTTGATCCAGGCTGGTAGGAGAGGGTGAAGTCAAACCTGGCAAAGAATAGGGCCCACCTGGCCTGACGTGGGTTTAGACTAATCACTGCTCGAACATACTCCTATTTCCTGTGCATGCTTCTGTGTTTCTTTGCCTCGAAGAGAGCATAAAATACATTTAGCTGGTCTAGTAAGCTCGCGTCCTGTGCAGCTCCCTTTGTAGACCGTAATAGTTTGCAAGCCCTGCAATATCTGACGAGCATCAGAGCCGATGTAGTAGGATTCAAACTTAGTCCTGTATTGACGCTTTTCCTGTTTGATGGTTCATTTGAGGAAGTAGCGGGACTTCTTATAAGCATCTGGATTAGTGTACCATTCCTTGAAAGCGGCAGCTTTAGCCTTCAGCTCAGTGTGGATGTTGCCTGCAATCCGTTGCTTCTGGTTTGGAAATGTATGTACGGTCACTGTGGGGATGGCGTTGTCGATGCACTTTTTGATGAAGCCGGTGACTGAGGTGGTATACTCCTCAATGCCAATGGATGAATCCTGGAACATATTCCAGTCTGTGCGAGCAAAACACTCCTGTAGCATAGCATCTGCATCATCTTACCACTTCCGTATTGAGCGAGTCAGGTCAGGTACTTCCTGCTTTGGTTTTTGCTTGTAAGCCGGAATCAGGAGGATAGAATTATTGTCAGATTTGACAAATGGAGGGCGAGGGAGAGCTTTGTATGCAACTCTTTGTGTGGTGGAGTAAAGGTGGTTCAGAGTTTTTAATGTCCCATTGGTAGGATAGTCTCCAACGGAGCTCATCCCGTTTATTCTCCAGTGATTTCACATTGGCCAATAGAACAGACGGTAGAGGGGGTTACCCACCTTCCAACAAATTCTCACAAGGCACCCCGATCTCCATCACCTGTACTTGTGTCTTTTCTTCAAGCGAATGACAAGGATTTGTGCCTGGTCTCAGAGAAGCAGTGTATCCTTTGCGTTGGACTCGTTAAAGAAAAATCTTTCTCCAGTTCAAGGCGAGTAATCGCTGTTCTTATATCCTTATATCCTTATATCCTTTTCGGTCATAAGAGACATTATACATCCTAATCAGATAGGTTTTTTACATGGACGATACAATGGAAATAATATAATACAAGCACTGGAAACATAAGAACACTATCATTAGAACACTATCTGGGAAACGAGGTCTTGTATTCAAAGCTCTGACTTTTAAAAGGGTTTTGATAAAGTATGAATAGAAATGATATACACTGCTCAAAAAAATAAAGGAAACACTTAAACAACATAATGTAACGCAAGGTCAATCACACTTCTGTGATATCAAATGGTCCACTTAGGAAGCAACACTGATTGACAATAAATTTCACATGCTGTTGTGCAAATGGAATAGAAAGGTGGAATTATAGGCAATTAGCAAGACACAGGAGTGGTTCTGCAGGTGGGGACCACAGACCACTTCTCAGTTCTTATGCTTCCTGGCTGATGTTTTGGTCACTTTTGAATGCTGGCGGTGGTTTCACTCTACAACCCACACAAGTGGCTCAGGTAGTGCAGCTCATCCAGGATGGCACATCAATGCAAGCTGTGGCAAGAAGGTTTGCTGTGTCTGTCAGCGTAGTGTCCAGAGCATGGAGGCACTACCAGGAGACAGGCCAGTACATCAGGAGACGTGGAGGAGGCCCGTAGGAGGGCAACAACCCAGCAGCAGGACCGCTACCTCCGCCTTTGTGCAAGGAGGAGCAGGAGGAGGACTGCCAGAGCCCTGCAAAATGACCTCCAGCAGGCCACAAATGTGCATGTGTCTGCTCAAACGGTCAGAAACAGACTCCATGAGGGTGGTATGAGGGCCCGACATCCACAGGTGGGGGTTGTGCTTACAGCCCAACACCGTGCAGGACGTTTTTAATTTGCCAGAGAACACCAAGATTGGCAAATTCGCCACTGGCGCACTGCGCTCTTCACAGATGAAAGCAGGTTCACACTAAGCGCATGTGACAGACGTGACAGTCTGGAGATGCCGTGGAGAACGTTCTGCTGCATGCAACATCCTCCAGCATGACCGGTTTGGCGGTCAAATGTTTCTTTGGGGGGCCGCACAGCCCTCCATGTGCTCCCCAGAGGTAGCCTGACTGCCATTAGGTACCGAGATGAGATCCTCAGACCTCTTGTGAGACTATATGCTGGTGCGGTTGGCCCTGGGTTCCTCCTAATGCAAGACCTCATGTGGCTGGAGTGTGTCAGCAGTTCCTGCAAGAGGAAGGCATTGATGCTATGGACTGGCCCACCCGTTCCCCAGGCCTGAATCCAATTGAGCACATCTGGGACATGATGTCTCGCTCCATCCACCAACGCCACGTTGCACCACAGACTGTCCAGGAGTTGGCGGATGCATTAGTCCAGGTCTGGGAGGAGATCCCTCAGGAGACCATCCGCCACCTCATCAGGAGCATGCCCAGGTATTGTAGGGAGGTCATACAGGCACGTGGAGGCCACACACACTACTGAGCCTCATTTTGACTTGTTTTAAGGACATTACATCAAAGTTGGATCAGCCTGTAGTGTGGTTTTCCACTTTAATTTTGAGTGTGACTCCAAATCCAGACCTCCATGGGTTGATACATTTGATTTCCATTGATAATTGTGTGATTTTGTTGTCAGCACATTCAACTATGGAGAGAAAAAAGTATTTAATCAGAATATTTCATTCATTCAGATCCAGGATGTGTTATTTTAGTGTTCCCTTTATTTTTTTGAGCAGTGTATAAAAGCCTGGAATATTTCAATTTTGGAGAATCTCTTATAAAATGGGTTAAGTTATGTACAATAACCTTATGTGTAAAATAGTAAATAATGGCTATTTCTCAGAAAGTATTAACATGTAGGAGTAAAACATGGTTTCCATTAGAGGCATATCTATTTTTTATGGCCATCGAAATGTTAGCTATTAAAATCAGATCCATCAATAATATAAAGGGACTAGAAATCCAGGGCTTTAAAACAAAGGCTGTCTTTGTACACGAGTGATTCATGCTTTCTTTAAAATCCACAATTTGTATCCCTCCACAGCCTCATAAGGCATCTAGATAATTGATCTAACCTTTTCGGATTATAACTGTACTACTATATTACGTATTGGATCACTAAAAAATACAGCTTTTACATTATTGTGTAGTTTACATATAAAATGGAGTGACATACTCGGTATTCATATCCCGAAGAAGGAAGTTCTCACTACAATACATTTGTATAGAAAGTTAGCAAATATAGATCATATCTTGCTGCCATAGAAAGGAAAATGCCTGTTTATTAGTGGAAAAGTCACAATGATTAACTCTTTAGTCCTTTAGTCCTCTTTAATCAGCAAAAACGATGGCATTTTATTTGAAACTGCAAGCCAGACAAAATTGAACTGGCCTATTTATATAATGAATATGATTTCGGGGGGCAAAAATGATTAAATATTAAAGCATTAGGCGTCTCACTAAAGGCTTCAGTCATGCAACAGTTATACTTAAATCCAAACGGGTTCTCTAGCAGGTTAGTAAGAATGTCTCACCCCATGTTCAAGAATGGCCCTTTCCCTTAATTCAGATGACAACATCTCAATTTTGGTTATTTGAAAATGAAATTATCTCCAAAATGTCACTATTTTTAAAACATGCAATTTGGTTGCTATTTCAGTTGAATCCACAATAAAAGACAGATAAAATAGTACAACATATATTACGGTTAAACACAAATATACTATTTGATTAAAAAAAATATTTTAGGACGACATTTGTAAAAACGGTATAATCTTTGTATATTATATCATAAATAGGACTGGTGGAGTTATTTCACACATGCAGCTAACAAAAATATATTGAAATGTCTTCACTATCCAAAATGACAACCAACTAATTGCAGCATTACCGCAAAAATGGAAGAGACAGCTAGATGGGGGAGAAAGTAAGGAAGTTGTCTGCTCTGCATTAAAGAACAAAATTGGTTAAAGAAAATTGTGATAAATAAAAAAGTATAACAAAAAAAGCCCAAAGAATTGACAGCTGTGCCATACAGATAGCAAAATAATTGGGAAGAGATTTTCAAATGTACCGATTCCTTGACACATGGTTTATGAGCTGATACACAAAATGACACAGGAGTCCATAATTAGACTTTTTCCACCACTGCTGGTGAGTCTATGTCATGGAAAGAACAGGTGTTTTTAATGTTTCGAATACTCAGCGTATGTGATTGTAGACAAATGTAGACAAGGTTTGAAATAATTATGTTTTAGTCAAATATTATATCCATTTGGGCTTCTTCCAGTCAATTTGCAATCTACAAATTATTTGTAATTATGTTCTGGCCCCCTGACCATCCACTCAATAAAAGATTGGCCTGCGGCTGAATCTAGTGGATGATCCCTGCCATAAACGTCCTCCCTAGGCACTTGTGTAGATCTGAAACAACTTGATAGGTGTAAGCAATAGAGTGAATGCACTTTTAAGTAAATATTCGCTCTGTTAAAAGTACACAATTAAATATTTGATTGATTATAGTGATTCAGGAATATCTTTAAAACAGGTTAATATAACCCACGAACTATAGGCAACTATAAAGAAAGCCCTTCGATTGTTAAAATAAGTTAATCAAATCAATGATGAGAATAGTCAGATTAACTGATACTATACACAAACATGGTGTCATAGCAGGAAGATTTCAAAGGACATGTTGATTAATAATTACTGTAGAAATGAACATGCACAGCGTAATCATGTACAGTTAATTCGGAAAGTATTCAGACCCCACATTTTGTGATGTTACACCCTTATTCTAAATGTATTGTATGTATGTATGTTTCCCCCCCCCCTCATCAATCTACACACAATGCCCCATCATGACAAAACAAAAACAGGTTTTTATCATTTTTTGCAAATGTATAAAAACTAAAAACCAAAATATAACATTTACAGTACATCATTATTCAGACCCTTTACTCAGTACTTCGTTCAAGTAACTTATGGCAGCAATTACAGCCTCAATTCGTCTTGGGTATGTTTGCTACAACCTTGGCACACATGTATTTGGGGAGTTTCTCCCATTCTTATCTGCAGATCCTCTCAAGCTCTGTCAGTTTGGATGGGGAGCATCACTGCACAGCTATTTTCAGGTCTCTCCAGAGATGTTTGATCGGGTTCAAGTCCGAGCTGTGGCTGGGCCACTCAAGGACGTTTAGAGACTTGTCCCAAAGCCACCCTTGCGTTGTCTTGGCTGTGTGCATAGGGTCGTTGTCCTGTTGGAAGGTAAACCTTCACCCCAGTCTGTAGTCTGTGCTCTGGGGCAGATTTTCATCAAGGATCTCTCTGTACTTTGCTCCGTTTGTCTTTCCCTCGACCCTGACTACTCTCCCAGTCCATTCTGCTGAAAAACATAAAATCAAATAAAATGTATTTATATAGCCCTTCGTACATCAGCTGATATCTCAAAGTGCTGAACAGAAACCCAGCCTAAAACCCCAAACAATGCAGGTGTTGAAGCACGTTGGCTAGAAAAAACTCCCCAGAAAGGCCAAAACCTAGGAAGAAACCTAGAGAGGAACCAGGCTATGAGGGGTGGCCAGTCCTCTTCTGGCTGTGTCGGGTGGAGATTATAACAGAACATGGCCAAGATGTTCAAATGTTCATAAATGACCAGCATGGTCAAATAATAGGTCTGGGACAGGTAGCACGTCCGGTGAACAGGTCAGGAATCCATAGCCGCAGGCAGAACAGTTGAAACTGGAGCAGCAGCACGGCCAGGTGGACTGGGGACAGCAAGGAGCCTTCTGTAGCTTAGTTGGTAGAGCATGGCGCTTGTAACGCCAGGGTAGTGGGTTAGATTCCCGGGATCACCCATACGTAGAATGTATGCACACATGACTGTAAGTCGCTTTGGATAAAAGCGTCTGCTAAATGGCATATATTATTATTATATTATCATGCCAGGTAGTCCTGAGGCATGGTCCTAGGGCTCAGGTCCTCCGAGAGAGAGAAAGAAAGAGAGAAAGAGAAAATTAGAGAGAGCATACTTAAATGCACAAAGGACACCAGATAAGACAGGAGAAGTACTCCAGATATAACAAACTGACCCTAGCCCCCCGACACAAACTACTGCAGCATAAATACTGGAGGCTGAGACAGGAGGGGTCAGGAGACACTGTGTCCCCATCCGATGATACCCCCGGACAGGGCCAAACAGGAAGGATATAACCCCACCCACTTTGCCAAAGCACAGCCCCCACATCACTAGAGGGACATCCCCAGAACGTGATGCTGCCACCACCACGCTTCACTGTAGGGATCGTGCCAGGGTTCTTCCAGGTGTGACGCTTGGCTTTCAGGCCAAATAGTTCAATCTTAGTTGCATTAAACAAGAGAATCTTGTTAACACTTTGTTAAAAGCACTGTTTGTATCCCTAACCTTGCCAACTATGAATGGATCAGTGGATCACCAATCAGGGATTTCATTGACTCGGCAACAGTAACAAGATGTAATGTGTAATACATTTTCTTTGGACTGATAAATGTTCTTGCAACGTTTCCATGAAATGAAGAAGTGCTTTGAGAGACTAGTCAAGGACCATATCACCTCCACCCTACCTGACACCCTAGACCCACTCCAATTTGCTTACCGCCCAAATAGGTCCACAGACGATGCAATCTCAACCACACTGCACACTGCCCTAACCCACCTGGACAAGAGGAATACCTATGTGAGAATGCTGTTCATCGACTCCAGCTCGGCATTCAACACCATAGTACCCTCCAAGCTCGTCATCAAGCTCGAGACCCTGGGTCTCGACCCCGCCCTGTGCAACTGGGTACTGGACTTCCTGACGGGCCGCCCCCAGGTGGTGAGGGTAGGCAACAACATCTCCTCCCCGCTGATCCTCAACACGGGGGCCCCACAAGGGTGCGTTCTGAGCCCTCTCCTGTACTCCCTGTTCACCCACGACTGCGTGGCCACGCACGCCTCCAACTCAATCATCAAGTTTGCGGACGACACAACAGTGGTAGGCTTGATTACCAACAACGACGAGACGGCCTACAGGGAGGAGGTGAGGGCCCTCGGAGTGTGGTGTCAGGAAAATAACCTCACACTCAACGTCAACAAAACTAAGGAGATGATTGTGGACTTCAGGAAACAGCAGAGGGAACACCCCCCTATCCACATCGATGGAACAGTAGTGGAGAGGGTAGCTAGTTTTAAGTTCCTCGGCATACACATCACAGACAAACTGAATTGGTCCACTCACACTGACAGCGTCGTGAAGAAGGCGCAGCAGCGCCTATTCAACCTCAGGAGGCTGAAGAAATTCGGCTTGTCACCAAAAGCACTCACAAACTTCTACAGATGCACAATCGAGAGCATCCTGGCGGGCTGTATCACCGCCTGGTACGGCAACTGCTCCGCCCTCAACCGTAAGGCTCTCCAGAGGGTAGTGAGGACTGCACAACGCATCACCGGGGGCAAACTACCTGCCCTCCAGGACACCTACACCACCCGTTGTTACAGGAAGGCCATAAAGATCATCAAGGACATCAACCACCCGAACCACTGCCTGTTCACCCCGCTATCATCCAGAAGGCGAGGTCAGTACAGGTGCATCAAAGCTGGGACCGAGAGACTGAAAAACAGCTTCTATCTCAAGGCCATCAGACTGTTAAACAGCCACCACTAACACTGAGTGGCTGCTGCCAACACACTGTCATTGACACTGACCCAACTCCAGCCATTTTAATAATGGGAATTGATGGGAAATGATATAAATATATCACTAGCCACTTTAAACAATGCTACCTTATATAATGTTACTTACCCTACATTATTAATCTCATATGCATATGTATATACTGTACTCTACATCATCGACTGCATCCTTATGTAACACATGTATCACTAGCCACTTTAACTATGTCACTTTGTTTACTTTGTCTACACACTCATCTCATATGTATATACTGTACTCGATACCATCTACTGTATGCTGCTCTGTACCATCACTCATTCATATATCCTTATGTACATGTTCCTTATCCCCTTACACTGTGTATAAGACAGTAGTTTTGGAATTGTTAGTTAGATTACTTGTTGGTTATCACTGCATTGTCGGAACTAGAAGCACAAGCATTTCGCTACACTCGCATTAACATCTGCTAACCATGTGTATGTGACAAATAAAATTTGATTTGATTTTGATTTGATTTTGTCTATGAAATTAATATTTATGTTCTGAGAACATTGAAACCATGTTCTGTGTATATTTAGTGGGACGTTGATGGCATGTTCTCCTAACCTACAGAAAACTGGACACATTAATGTTCTTGCAACATTCCCGTAAAATGTGTCTAGAACATTAATATCTGAAAACATGGTAACCACGTTATGTCTAAGTTCTATTTGTGACCGAAGGGCTCAATCTGGTCTTATGTAGCAACATTTGAAATTGTGTTTTTTACACTACAGTTGAGGAACAATGGGAAGTAATTCTGCTTTGAAAGTTGATAAACATGTAACCTCACGAGACTATCTTATATATGGATTGACACTTTCTCCTTCTCTGTCACAGATGCCATAGTTGCCCTTAGTTTGAATATGCAATCTGGAAATAGGTGTTTTAAACAACAGCCTTCTGTGTGTTCTCTTTTTGACTCCGTCTGCATATTTACAATCAAACGCCATCATTTTTCATCTCCATAGCTATCATACTCTAATTCCACTGATTTCAAAACTATGTCCTCCAGAAAGTGGATAGAAACACTTATGTAGTTCTACTATGTGATATCTTTAAAAAAAGCCAAGTTAGAAAGGATTACCTATACATACTGACCAGCTTTTGATAGAGACAGAAGTGTGCTACACGGCAGACCAATCCAAACTCATCTCTCGGCATGTCCAGCCCACTCATTATCTCAACCAATCATGGCTGGCGGGAAGGTTGCTGACTTTTTCTGTAGCTAAACCAACTAGGCTTGTAATTGAACTATTTTATTCATATTTACACATGGCATACAAGTTTGTTATTAGGACGTATGAAGAGTTCACATGTTCCAGAAAGCATTTCTGTAAAAAAAATGCTCTCCTGCGAAGTAGTGAAGTGCGACATAGTTTTCTGAAACAAGTTACGTTTGACATTAAGGGAATGGTCTCTTGGAAACATTCCTTGCACATCATGGGAACTTTCCTATGAAAACACTAGTTAAGAACCTAATGAGACTGTTTAGAGAACGTTCTCTAAAGTTGTGGGAACCTTTGTTGTTAGCTGGGTAGCCCCCAAATGCCCTTCAAAGAGACACAGGCAGCACACCTCTAGCCCTCTCCTGACGAATGATTCAGAAGAAACAGAATCCTTGAAAAAAAGGAATGATTTTGATTGTGCTCACTGCCAACTAGATTTTCAACTGAGACAAGATTTCATCACATTTTAGTAAGAGAAGGAGCGTGGAGAGGGAAATCCTGAATCCAGAGTGTCTCTGCCGACAACCGCAAAGCTTATTAAATCCAGTGTCACCAAGAGATCAATACCTACTTAAAGTGTTTACGGTTGTCTGTTAGGTTGACATGCTGTCAGCATGCATTTTGCATTACATTGTCTCAGGAGCTATGTGGTTCTGGAGCTCTGTGTAAAAGTCTGCCGGCTCCACCGGATTCAGGTAGATCAATCCCATTCTGTCAGTCACAGTTCCAAATAGAGCAATTCCAACGGGTATCAATGTGGACTGCACTGTGGACAGAAGAGTTTTCCTTAATGGTGTTTACAGAACTGATTATGTGCCAAGTTTGATAAGGGCAAAATAGGTCTATATACTGTACTAGCGGCAAATAATTGGATCTGATACATTTTATTAAATGCATTTCAATCGTTGAGGACTGCAACCATAGAAATACAATTTATTTATGCCTATTAATAAGTCAATGTCAACTTCCCATCTGTGGTTATTTTGATCACTGCCCAACTTTCAATTGTTCAGTTTTCATATTATAGATTTCATACAGAAAAAACTATAGTATTTGTTTGCAAATGCAACTGGGGTCATGTAAATAATGGTTAGGCTTCTCATTTTGAATCCACCGGTGGCCCCTTGTATGACCATAAAAGTATGTGTGTGACCGGGCACATTAAAATAATTTGATTGCAAAAGTTAGAAATATACTTAACAAAATATAAGCGCAACATGCAAATATTTGGAAGATTTTGCTAAGTTACAGGTCATATAAGGAAATCAGTCAATTGAAATAAATGCATTATGCCCTAATCTATGGATTTCATATGACAGGGCAGGAGCGCAGCCATGGGCTTGTTTACAGACAGAAATACTCCTCTAATTTACTGCTCTATTTACTGCTCTAATTACGTTGGTAACCAGTTTATAATAGCAATAACGCATCTCGGGGGGTTTGTGGTATATGGTCAATATACCACGGCTAAGGGCTGCATCCAGGTACTCCGCGTTGCATCGTCCATAAGAACAGCCCTTAGCCGTGGTATATTGGCCATATACCACACCCTCTTGTGCCTTATTGCTTAAATATACACTGAATATACAAAACATTAGGAACACCTTCCTAATATCAAGTTGCACCCCCCCTTTGCCCTCAAAACAGTCTCAAAGTGTCGATAGCATTCCACAGGGATGCTGGTCCATGTGACTCCAATGCATCCCACAGTTGTGTCAAGATGGCTGGGAGTCCTTTGGCTGCTGGACCATTCTTGATACACATAGGAAACTGTTGATCGTGATAAACCCAACAGTGTTGCAGTTCTTGACACACTCAAACCGGTGCACCTGGCACCTACTATCATACCACATTCAACTTAAATATTGTGTCTTGCCCATTCACCCTCTGAATGGCACACTTACATGGCTCAGTTATCTCAAGGCTTAAAAATCCTTCATTGACCTGTCTCCTCACGTTTATACACTGATTAAAGTGGATTTAACAGGTGACATCAATAAGGGATCATAGCTTTCACCTGGATTAACCCGGTCAGTTTATGTTGTAGAATGAGCAGGTGTTCCTAATGTTTTGTGCACTCAGTGGAGCTGATTTAACATTTATTATAATGGTTGGATCTTGAAACTATCTTATAAATGTTATACTTTTAAACTAATTTATTTTCTTGTGTTTATTCTCTTTCATAGTTGTTTGTCAATGTTGTGAAATGTTACAGCTATAGTAAATGTTTACGAATTAATGATTGCCGTTTATAATGGTTTGAATCCAACCACTGGATCAATAAATTATTGTAGGCCTATGCTGCAAATTAACTAAACTAAAACCATAAACCATAATGGTGACTTGACTGTTGATGATTGAATGTGTCAATGTTTTAAAGCTACAATACGTAACTTATGGGCGTCCCAACCAAATTCACATCGAAAGATGAGTTATGGATATGTAATTCTCATTGAAAGCAAGTCTAAGAAGTGATAGATCTGTTCTATATGCACTATTTCTGCCGAAAATACAATATTTTTCTTTATTGGAAAGACATTTGACAGTGGTTTAGATGGTACAATGATTATATTACACTATAGATTACTTTTGTATCATAAACTGAAATTATAATTTTATCAACCAGGAAATGGCAGAGCAATTTCTGCATATTGCACCTATAAATAAATACAGCGTTTTAATATATTAATTTATCTGTTAGGGACAGATACAATGATTCAATGTTTTAATTGTATCTATCCCTAACAGATTAGTCTATTATGATATACTAATATATTATTAACTATCCTGCCTAAAACTCATATAAACCATCTAATCATAAAAAGTGAAAGTCGTAACAGTTTTAGTTAAAAGCCCATACTTGAACATCTCTACACTTCCAGGGGTTGTGAGGGAGAAAGATTTGTGAGGGGGTGGTTCAGTCGGGTAGGTTACCCTGCCTGTCTAACGCCTCCTGTGGCCTCCTCTCCTGCAATGCGCAGGGCACCCTGGGGCGGCAGCGTCAGTGGATAGGGTGGCTCGGTTGATGCTCTGCGTCTTCAGGATATTGTGATCCCTTTTATATGGCTAGAGGGGAGCGGAGTGATGTCATCATGGGATAAATGATGATGCAATAATTATTAATGACACTTTGAATTTGGTAAACTAATGTCTTCAGTGACATCACAGTAGCCTGCTAGATGATAGAGGACCACGTGCTTCTAAAATGAAGGAAAGCTTCAAAATGCTTTGAGTATTATAATACAGTCCATTTGGAAAGTATTCAGACCCTTTGACTTTTTCCACATTTTGTTACGTTACAGCCTTATTCTAAAATGGATTGAATTTTTTTTTTGCCCTCGTCAATCCACACAATACCCCATAATGACAAAGCAAAAACAGGTTTTTAGAAAGGGTTGCAAATTTATTAAAATAAAAAACTAATACGTCACATTTACATAAGTATTCAAACCCTTTACTTAGTACTTTGTTGAAGAACCTTTGGCAGCAATTACAGCCTCATGTCTATTAGGGTATGTTTTCTACAAGCTTGGGGGGTTTCTCCCCATTCTTCTCTGCAGTGCTGTCAAGTTGTATGGGGAGCGTCACTGCACAGCTATTTTCAGGTCTCTCCAGAGATGTTCAGGTCTCTCCAGAGATGTATGGGCTCTGGCTGGGCTACTCAAAGACATTCAGAGACTTGTCCCGAAGCCACTTGGCTGTATTTTCTTGGCTGTGTGCTGGAAAGTGAACCTTCACTCCAGTGCTCTGGAGCAGGTTTTCATCAAGGATCTGTCTGTACTTTGCTCTTTTCATCTTTCCCTCGATCCTAACTAGTCTCCCAGGCCCTGAAAAACGTCCTCACAGGATGATGCTGCCACCACCATGATTTACCGTAGAAATGGTACCAAGTTTCCTCCAGACACGACGCTTGGCATTCATGCCAAATCTTGTTTCTCATGGTCTGATAGTCCTTTAGGTGCCTTTTGGTAAACTCCAAGCGGGCTGTCATGTGCTTTTTACTGAGGAGTGGTTTATGTCTGTCCACTATACCATAAAGGCCTGATTGGTGGAGTGCTACAGAGATGGTTATCCTTCTGGAAGGTTCTCTGGAGCTCTTTCAGAGTGATCATCTGATTGCTCAGTTTGGCCGGGCGGCCAGCTCTAGGAAGAGTCTCGGTGGTTCCAATTTTCTTCCATTTAAAATCGATGGCGGTCACTGTTTTTCTTAGGGACCTTCAATGCTGCAGAAATTGTTTGCTACCCTTCCTCAGATCTGTGCCTCAACACAATCCTCTCTCAGAGTTATACGGTTGTCACACCCTGACCATAGTTTGTTTTGTTTGGTCAGGGTGTGATCTGAGTGGGCATTCTATGTTGTGTGTCTAGTTTGTCTGTTTCTATGTTTGGCCTGATATGGTTCTCAATCAGAGGCAGGTGTTAGTCATTGTTTCTGATTGGGAACCATATTTAGGTAGCCTGTTTGGTGTTGGGTTTTGTGGGTGATTGTCTCCTGTGTCAGTGTTTGTACCACACAGGACTGGTTTTGGGGTTTCACATTTATTGTTTTGTAGTTTGTTCATGTATAGTTTTTCTTATTAAAAAACCATGAACTTCAACCACCCTGCGTATTGGTCCGCCTCTCCTTCGACGCAAGAACCCCGTTACAACGGTGTCATAACTTTACTTTTATTAATCTGATGACTGTTAATTATCTAATCAACTATGTTTAATTGTTACCTGATTAAGTTAATCATGTAATAATGAACTCATTAGGATTTGGTGCACCACAAGTGCAGTTATTTAAAGAGTTACCATCTCCTGAATTAATCTCTAAAGGTCTTTAACTATCACATCCATAAACAGTCAACGTTTTGGCTGTATCACGTTTCTGGTAACAACTTACCCAAATGCAGACTGTGTTCAAGTAACAATGCTTATTACAGCAACAGGGGCAGGCAAACAACAGGTGTGGCAAAGGTACATGACGGCAGGCATAGATAAGATATCATGAATGTATTTACTTGTAAATGTCTTGGTTCTTCATGTATTTCTGTCGGAACCAAGCCTTCTTGGAATGGGAATTGGGTGGTTCTTTGAAGATAGGCAAGCCAGCCGCGTCAATTGTTTCCAATGGGGTGATGAGAGACTAAGCATGGAAAGGAATGATTATTGTTTAAAAAATATTGGGGAAGGAGGACCAGTGCGGGACGTCCAGTGTGGGACACCTCAGTGATATTTCAAGATTTATTCTAAGGTTATCCAGGTTGAAGAGCTTGTCCACTTCTCTGTTCTCGTTGAAAAGTTTACAACTTGATATGTTTCCTGATCCGGTGGCCTCGTACAGTGTTGCACGTAGCCTCGATTCCCCCCCCCCCCCCCCACTGGCATCGATGAGGCTCATCGTGGGTCTGGGCTAGTATTCCCTCGTTTGTGTCCTGGGACCCCCCACCAGTGTTGTTGGGGTCTGAGGCAGAAATGAAAAGATTGCGCCCTTTGTACGAGTTGTCAGCAGCTGTGTTGTTAGTAGATTGGCTGTAACCTTTCAACTAAATCTCCTGGTGTTTGTGCTTCAAAACGCTCAGTGGCTGTCGTGGCCTGTCATTCACCACAGCGTCCGCACGTGGCAACCGTTCCAGTGCCTGCGAAGTGAGACGATGATATCTTTCGGCGAAGCGCAGTGTTTCACCAGTTGGAGTCAGTGTCAGTGGCGGGACTGACACTGTTAGTATAATTGTAAGGGGTTTCAGTCCCCTTCAAAGCAGAAAATGTATCATCGGAAGCAGTGTCCACTCTGAACGTTGATGCTTTGATTTATGAGATGGCCACGGTGCTTGCGGAAGTGTCCGAAGGACAAGAGAAGTCCATTTTAGCTACAGTATCGCATGACTCCAAGGAGGAGGGAAGTTGCTCACTCACAGACACTGCTGGCTCAAAATAAAATAGTCTATCAGGTTTTCTGATTGAATGTGACAAGATATCGTAATATCTGCTTGAGTCAGATTCTGCACTAAGAGGTGTCGAAACATTTTCTTTCCCCGAAGGGGTCCGTTCGACATATACTCCTTGTGGATGACTGTTGCAGCCAGCGTCAGCGTGGTCAGTAGAGAGGGCACGGTTACTTGTGACCATACTTGGTTGTTTATCCAATCCATTAGTGGGATCAAACGATCCATCAAGTCTGCTCAGAGTAGCAGGTGTTCAGTTTTGAGGCTGATAACATACACAGGCTGAAGAAGCACTACATCTTGGAAGTGTATTTTCAGTATGAGTTGCATTGTGAGAGGCGACGTAGACTGAGTGAAAGCTCGAAGTTTAGTGTCGCATCGTTCTGTTTTCAACTGTTTAGCTAGGTTCAAAGCCATTTTTTGATCATTGAACCACGTTTGAGAGATGAGTGATATTGTGGAGCCCGAATCAATTAGCGCATCATGGGTTAAGCAGTCCTCTAGGTCTGTTTCCAGGTAGTGACTTTCAGAGTCCCTATAAAATGGAGTGATTGTTCACAATGGCATGATGTGTCATTTGGGTTCATGATTAAAATAGATCGACTTATCTGAGTTTGAGTTGAATTGGCTATTGCGATGTTGTTTACCTTGTGCTACGCAACATTTGTTTCTGAGTCTATAGTCAAAGCCCGTGACGGGCTTGTTTCTTGATCAAGCGGGTCCTGGATGGGGTTTAGTGTGAGAGCAGGGTTAAATTGATCATTTACGTCCTCACTAATGATGTTAATTTCGCCTGAGCTCCAGGCAATTCCAACACTAGTAATGGTGACTTATTTTTTTCCTCTTTCTCCAATTTTTGGCACTCTTGTACTTCTATTAGCAGAGTTTCTAGAGTATCGGTTCATGTTTTTCGTGTCATGGAACACTTTGTTATGCTTGTGCACTGACACTTTGTGTGGGTTGGGTACAGGAACATAGCGATCAGGTTGATTGTTGCGGTACCTGTGTGGTTGGCCACAGTCCTTACCACAGTGGATATTGGTTTCGTGGTAGATACTGTTGTTGTGCGTTCTCTCATCTCTCCTATCCCTGATAACGCACCCTCTAACTGGAGTGAGTGCTCCTGGTCAAACTTCAAAACCGGGATGTCAGGGCTCTTAGCGCGGCTCACTTGATGCCTCAAAGGCTGTGCTCACAAGCTCCCTGAGTTGTGAGATTGGCAAACCAACTTGGGCTGTAGGGCCCAAGTAGTTAATGAAGTGGGAATACATGTTCGATGGAAACATTTGTTTGCATGGTAAAAGCCCTTCCATTCCTATTTCAGTGAGTAGGCCAAAGTAAACTGAATGAACCCTATGATAGTATGCTTGTGAGTGTTCATTCCAAGCTTGTTGGACAGTGTTAGCCAGCAAACTGTTGTTTGTGATTCGCAGAACCACTGAATTCTGTTTCCATAGCCGTGGCAAGTTTCACATAGTCATTTTGCACGTGTTGCTGTTGTAGACGGATGAACATTGTCACGTATCTATTCCACTTTCGCTTCAACAGGTAAAGCCTGTCAGTACCCATAGCATTTGGGTAGCCACCCAAGGTGTCCTCTAAGTCTGCTAAGAACGTCTCAAGTGTCGTTTGGCTTCCCTGGAACGGGGTCAAGGTGTTCCCTGGAACTTCAAAGGTGTTGAAGTTTTTGACAATTTTGTCAAGGCATTCTGTGCTAATAGCGCGGAGAGGATTGGCTTGATCCTGTGGGGAATTATGGGCCGAAAAGCCAAGCGTAGAAGCCAAGCTTTGGCTTTGATGGTGAGGAGGCGCCATATTACTCTGTGCTGAATGGCCAAGAGGAAAAGACTGAGGGACACCCGAGAGAGGTAAAGTCTGAAACATTCTGTTGTCTTCACTCCTTTGTGTACAGAGCTCCAGTTGTGAGTTTGGTTGCTTTGTTGGGTAGTCACGCTTTAGCGCATGACTGTTCTGGAATTCCTCCAGGTGGTATGTAAGGGTGGTATTCTTCTGCATAGCAGAGTCCACTTGGGGGCTTAGAATACTTATTTTAGACACGAGTGTCGCACTTGCTCCATTCGGCCTCGTACTTATGTGTCATGGCTTGCAGGTAGAGGTCTAGAGAGCAGAGCGAGAGATTCAGTGATGAGATTTCCTCCGCTTGCTTTGAGATCCAGTTATGTGGGAGTTGGACTTCAATGAACTTGCAAAAGCAATTTGATTGATTTAGCCATGTTAATGATAAATCATACCTGCATAGGCTATCTGGGAATTAAACTTTAATTAACCCGAAACAAATTAATTTGTTGCTTATCCAAATGATCAACCTGGTAAAAAAGGTTTGTTTGGCAATTCAACTTCCTTGTTAAATCGAATGAGACAATGATATCCAATCAGTTGAGATGGATTGGATATCATAAAGTGTAACCAGTTTGAACAGATGTGAGAAGACGTTTGCCCTCACATTAGGCAAAAAACAGGATTTTTAAAATTACTGTCGAATCTTCACCACAAGGGGTCACTTACCCCCTGAAAGCTGAAATCACACTGTATTCCAGCAAAGGCGGGACTTCTGTTGGCCAAGGTCCTGGAATTTGCTATAAACAAAGGAGAAGGCTTCTCTCTGTTAGCTTAGCCTCTAATGCAAAGCTAGCAGTTCTTGTACTAGAAAATGTACTTCAAGCACAAAAAGAACTTCAATTCGGAAATGGGGGTTTACAAATGACGTCTCACGTTCAACCCAATCAACTTTTCTTACTAGCAATGTTACCGGAACCCGTGGTAACATAATGAAATATTAACTGTGTCTGCTCACACTTTTGAAGCGCGAGAGAGATATTTCTTCGCGTCAGCCCCCCCAAATTTTTTTCTCAAATGTCCTTAATTAGCTGGCCCTTGTGTCCTAGCTCTGGAAACGTAATACTCGCTCTTGAAACGTGAGAGACAGGGATAATACTTTGCTTTGGCCAAACAAATGTATTTTCTAAAATATCCTTAATTTTATGCCCTAGCTCTGGAAACGTAATAATTCACTTTACACACTGACCCTTGGTCAAGCAGAATACACTGGAGTCAATCTTTCCCTGCTGTCTGGGTCGAAAGGAACCACACACTCAACGACAATCCTGCCTACCGCTCTTTGGTGTATAACGTAATTTGCCACACGATTCATGTAGACTGAATTCAGCACTAAGGCCTAATTTTGTCTAAGATTCCTCACAAGGGGCTCCAATATGTTGTGACTTTGCTTTAATTAATCTGATGACTGTCAACTATGTTTAATTGTTACCCAATTAAATGAATCATGTAACAATTATCTCATTAAGATTTCAACCACCACGAGAGCGGTTCTTTTAAAGAGTTAACCTCTTCCGAATTAAACTTTAACTATCACATCCGTAAACAGTCAACTTATTAATCATAACCTCGTATCATATCATCATTCTGTACAGTCGTTACCTCCTGCGTCTGCAAAAAGCTGAGCCTTACTTGTGATTCAGTACTTCACAAATTGGTTAAATTATTTATGTACTAGCTAACTAAATGGTACCAAAGGATAAACATACACACTTTATACATTAGAAACAGGTCCCTATTGGATTGACAACATTATGGCTACTTGTTACAAAAGACATGGAGAGAGCGGGAGAGAGAGAGACGCTTAATGTTGGTACATTTTAGAAACTACTCTCACAGTAATCATATACTTTTCACACGTACCACCGCCCATTTGGAATGCATTTACATGTAAATGTATTGGTTCCTTGTGTATTTCTGTTGGAACCAGGCCTTCTTGGAAAGGGTGTTCCGTGGTTCTTTGAAGATAGGCAAGCAAGCTGTGTCAATTGTTCCCAATGGGGTGATGAGAAGAATATGATTGTTTGAAGAGATTAGTAGAATGTTCCCACTTAAATTCGCTTTTCTAGATACTTTACTTAGGGCAGCTAATCAGCCGTACCAGTGATTTGTCTACACACTCATCTCATATGTATATACTGTACTCGATACCATCTACTGTATGCTGCTCTGTACCATCACTCATTCATATATCCTTATGTACATGTTCCTTATCCCCTTACACTGTGTATAAGACAGTAGTTTTGGAATTGTTATTTAGATTACTTGTTGGTTATCACTGCATTGTCGGAACTAGAAGCACAAGCATTTCGCTACACTCGCATTAACATCTGCTAACCATGTGTATGTGACAAATAAAATTTGATTTGATTTGATTTGATTTGATTGTCCGGGAGGTGACTATCGTCTCTACATTTTGTTGAGATTCAAATTTTAAACCACTTTAAATGTGATTTGCAGTTCAATGTCCTTCTGGTTTGATTATGTTCATTATTAACACATCGTTTTATACAGTTTGTCTGTATGTAAAATCCTTACTCACTACTTGTACAAAGTTGTGGAAACAATTTGCTTTTATAGTTTCTAAAATCACCTCCCTCTTTTAACAAAAACACTTTCATCATTTTTCATATTTCATGGACAACGCCTCGGATGGACACTTCACACAAATAGTGTGTATACTTTTCAAGTTACAGTATTTCCTTTATAACATTTTTAATGACATCACAAAATAACAAATTACATTATTTAATACTAAAATAAGTGCATGTGAATAGATTTGGTTTAACAAGTAATACAACTTTTTTTTTTAAGTTAGGGGTCAAAGTTATCGGCACCCCTGTTTTCAATACCTCACATTGCGAGAATAACGCCACTGAGCTTTTTTTCTAAAATGTTTTATGAGTTTGGAGAACATCTTAAACCATTGCACCATACAAAATCTTTCCAGATCCTTGACATCCTTTGTCTGCATGGAATGTCCTATTCAATTCAAACCACAGGTTTTCAATGGGGTTCAAGTCTGGAGACTGAGATGGCCATTGCAAATTGTTGATGTGTGCTTGGCTACTTGGACCATTGGAAGCAAAATAAGCCCATAACATCAAAGATCCACCACCATATTTTACAGTAGGTATGGGGTTGTTTTCTGCATATGCATCTTTCTTTCAATGCAAAACCCACAACTGGTGTGCTTGGCCTAAGAGCTCTATTTTTATGATTTAGTTGAAGTGTTCACATTACGAATGTTACAGTTAGCTGCTGTTTTGTGCCCACTGTTTAACTTATTGGTCATCCAGTTGAGATACAGTGGGCTCAGAATATTGTGAGGTTCTAGCCAGTGTCCCCATTGTGATTACACATGGCTGCATAACAGCCTCAATGTGTCCACCTCAGGAAGTGATATCACTAGATCACAAGTGGTTCTAAAATGTGTACACATGGCCACTGAGATCAGATATTGCTGGCTGTAATGGCACATATATGATAACAGGGGACCTTTTAATATAAGACAAAACTGACAAGCAACATCCTAATCTCTTTACAGTAATATTACTGGCTTGCATTTGTGTCTCCTTTTCTACATACTGTAGATGACTAGCAACTGACCAAATCTCATGTCAGAAACAGTCAGGGTTTTGCCAGGTTCCCTTATGCAGCCTAGTCTTTTCCTGCCAACACATCATTGTTAGCTGCGGTATAATGCTCAGTCTGCAGCTCAGCATTGTAAATTAAATAAAGTCATTAGCTTAATTGGAATAAATCTATTTTGCCATTAAGTTGCCACTCCATAAGAGTAATCATTTGTGTTTTATCCACTTAATTGAATCACAGCAGAATCATGAACACAGATTCCTCTCATCTTATTATTTTTAAGGATTTCCCTGAGCGGTTTGAATAGCATAAACTACAGTATACAATGTATTATGTGTGGTTTCCGTACATATTGTGATTACTGATTCTACACAATCGAGATAGCTGTACTTGCAATGAAATTCAGATTGATATTTAGTTATAATATGGATCATTTATATTTTTTATTCCAATCTTAAAGCAGAATACACTTAAAATAGATATTTCCGACATGATTTTGCCTTGCCCCTGGTGCCATAGCGGATGCTATTGGTGCTATATCTGAGTGTGTAACACCTTTTCTATCCTTGGAACCAGTCATTTTTAGGGAATTAGAATCAGGATTGACTATACCCAGATCAATATGCAATGATTTTAATCTGACTAAATTGTTTTCAAAACTCCACATGGCTAAATGTAAAAAAAACTTTTCCCTCTTCATTAATTGATTCAATTCTTACTAATAACCCCAATAAATATTTGTCTGGTGGAGCATTTGCGTATGATCTCAGTGAACATTGTCCCATCGTATGTATTAGAGACACGAAGCAGGCAAATACTAACCATGGTTTAACCTCTGTTCAAACTTTTTACATGATGTGTTCTACTCTGTTTAGCCACTGTCTCCTGTATTCCTGACCCTGAGATTGGTCTAGAAAATTTCTCCTCCATATTTATTCCTCTGGCAGATAAACACGCCCCTTTTAAACAATTCAGACACAAAGATAGAAAGCCAAGGGTTCAATCTCCGGAACTATATGAGAAATCAGGCTTGGGCCAAAGCAAGAAAAACGGACTCTGTAGTGGACTGGCAATCTTTCATACAATTGAAAAACAGATGTACTATCTCGATTAAGAAAGCTAAATAAAGTTACTTTTTAAACTCTATGTCTGACTCTGCTGGTAATCCTTCAACATTTTCAGTAAATGCACTGAAGCATACAAATTCCTCTTCTTCCCTGCCTAAGTAAGGTCAGTCTGGCTCTGGCATCATAACTGAGTGGGATGGGATAAGTGATGCTTTTAATCATCATTTTATCTTGGCAGGCTTTTTATTTGAGAGAAATGTTGGCGTTGACCCTGGTCAGTTAATCGACTGGTCTTCCCTCTGCCAGCCTCTAGCTGACGGTTAACCTGTGATAAGCTAGATGCATTGCTTAAGATTAATGTAAATAAAATAAAAACTGGTATGCATGATCCATTGTTTTGCTGCAGCTCTCTGCCCCCCTCCTGATCTCTGCCCCCTCAGTATTTTTAACCTGAAGATTATATCTTCTACTATCTCCAAGGTTTGGAAGGTGGCCCATGTACTTCACAAAGGTGGAGACCCTTGTGTGTCATGTTTGTCATTTATTATCATGTCTTGTCCCTGTGCTCCCCATTCTGTTCGTTTCCCTCTGCTGGTCTTATTGGGTTCTTTCCCTCTTTCTATCCCTCTCTCTCCCCCTCCCCCTCTCGCTCTCTCTTCTCTCTATCGTTCCGTTCCTGCTCCCAGCTGTTCCTATTCCCCTAATCATCATTTAGTCTTCCCACACCTGTTCCCGATCCTTTCCCCTGATTAGAGTCCCTATTTATTCCTTTGTGTTCCGTTCCTGTCCCGTCGGTTCCTTGTTTAGTATTCACCATGCTGTGATTGCGTTTCGCCCTGTCCTGTCGTGTTTTTGCTGTGATTGTGTATCGCCCTGTCCTGTCGTGTTTTTTGCCTTCATCAGATGCTGCGTGTGAGCAGGTGTCTCTGTCAACTACGGCCTGCGCCTACCCGAAGCGACCTGCAGTCTGTGGCCGCTTCTCCAGTTATTCCCCTCTACAGACTAGAGGATTTTTGTTATTCCCTGTTTGGACTTAAATAAACTCTGTTTCTGTTAAGTCGCTTTTGGGTCGGTTCCTTCTGTCATGAGAGTGTGGCTAGGCGTGGGAGCCATTCTATCCCAGCGCTTCCAGTCTGACGATAAGGTTCATCCTTGCGCTTATTTTTCTCATCGCCTGTCGCCATCTGAGCGCAACTATGATGTGGGTAACCGTGAACTGCTCGCCATCCGCTTAGCCCTAGGCGAATGGCGACAGTGGTTGGAGGGGGCGACCGTTCCTTTTGTCGTTTGGACAGACCATAAGAACCTTGAGTACATCCGTTCTGCCAAACGACTTAATGCCCGTCAAGCTCGTTGGGCGTTGTTTTTCGCTCGTTTCGAGTTTGTGATTTCTTACCGTCCGGGTAGCAAGAACACCAAGCCTGATGCCTTATCCCGTCTGTTTAGTTCTTCTGTGGCTTCTACTGATCCCGAGGGGATTCTTCCTTATGGGCGTGTTGTCGGGTTAACAGTCTGGGGAATTGAAAGACAGGTTAAGCAAGCACTCACGCACACTGCGTCGCCGCGCGCTTGTCCTAGTAACCTCCTTTTCGTTCCTGTTTCCACTCGTCTGGCTGTTCTTCAGTGGGCTCACTCTGCCAAGTTAGCTGGTCATCCCGGTGTTCGAGGCACTCTTGCGTCTATTCGCCAGCGCTTTTGGTGGCCGACTCAGGAGCGTGACACGCGCCGTTTCGTGGCTGCTTGTTCGGACTGCGCGCAGACTAAGTCGGGTAACTCTCCTCCTGCCGGTCGTCTCAGACCGCTCCCCATTCCTTCTCGACCATGGTCTCACATTGCCTTAGACTTCATTACCGGTCTGCCTTTGTCTGCGGGGAAGACTGTGATTCTGACGGTTGTCGATAGGTTCTCTAAGGCGGCACATTTCATTCCCCTCGCTAAACTTCCTTCCGCTAAGGAGACGGCACAAATCATTATTGAGAATGTATTCAGAATTCATGGCCTCCCGTTAGACGCCGTTTCAGACAGAGGCCCGCAATTCACGTCACAGTTTTGGAGGGAGTTCTGTCGTTTGATTGGTGCGTCCGTCAGTCTCTCTTCCGGGTTTCATCCCCAGTCTAACGGTCAAGCAGAGAGGGCCAATCAGACGATTGGTCGCATACTACGCAGCCTTTCTTTCAGAAACCCTGCGTCTTGGGCAGAACAGCTCCCCTGGGCAGAATACGCTCACAATTCGCTTCCTTCGTCTGCTACCGGGTTATCTCCGTTTCAGAGTAGTCTGGGTTACCAGCCTCCTCTGTTCTCATCCCAGCTTGCCGAGTCCAGCGTTCCCTCCGCTCAAGCGTTTGTCCAACGTTGTGAGCGCACCTGGAGGAGGGTGAGGTCTGCACTTTGCCGTTACAGGGCACAGACGGTGAGAGCCGCCAATAAACGCAGGATTAAGAGTCCAAGGTATTGTTGCGGCCAGAGAGTGTGGCTTTCCACTCGCAACCTTCCTCTTACGACAGCTTCTCGTAAGTTGACTCCGCGGTTCATTGGTCCGTTCCGTGTCTCCCAGGTCGTCAATCCTGTCGCTGTGCGACTGCTTCTTCCGCGACATCTTCGTCGCGTCCATCCTGTCTTCCATGTCTCCTGTGTTAAGCCCTTTCTTCGCACCCCCGTTCGTCTTCCCTCCCCCTCCCGTCCTTGTCGAGAGCGCACCTATTTACAAGGTACATAAGATCATGGACATGCGTTCTCGGGGACGGGGTCACCAATACTTAGTGGATTGGGAGGGTTACGGTCCTGAGGAGAGGAGTTGGGTTCCGTCTCGGGACGTGCTGGACCGTTCACTCATCGATGATTTCCTCCGTTGCCGCCAGGATTCCTCCTCGAGTGCGCCAGGAGGCGCTCGGTGAGTGGGGGGGTACTGTCATGTTTGTCATTTATTATCATGTCTTGTCCCTGTGCTCCCCATTCTGTTCGTTTCCCTCTGCTGGTCTTATTGGGTTCTTTCCCTCTTTCTATCCCTCTCTCTCCCCCTCCCCCTCTCACTCTCTCGCTCTCTCTTCTCTCTATCGTTCCGTTCCTGCTCCCAGCTGTTCCTATTCCCCTAATCATCATTTAGTCTTCCCACACCTGTTCCCGATCCTTTCCCCTGATTAGAGTCCCTATTTATTCCTTTGTGTTCCGTTCCTGTCCCGTCGGTTCCTTGTTTAGTATTCACCATGCTGTGATTGCGTTTCGCCCTGTCCTGTCGTGTTTTTGCTGTGATTGTGTATCGCCCTGTCCTGTCGTGTTTTTTGCCTTCATCAGATGCTGCGTGTGAGCAGGTGTCTCTGTCAACTACGGCCTGCGCCTACCCGAAGCGACCTGCAGTCTGTGGCCGCTTCTCCAGTTATTCCCCTCTACAGACTAGAGGATTTTTGTTATTCCCTGTTTGGACTTAAATAAACTCTGTTTCTGTTAAGTCGCTTTTGGGTCCTCTTTCACCTGCATGACATTGTGACCTAAATAATTATCAACAAATTTATAAACTTTCTTGCCTAGCTAAAATATTAGGATCCTTGATTCATTTTCAGCTAAGATATTTTTTATCTTTGAAATGCATTCTAAATGTACATCAGTTGGGTTTTAGACCAGATCATAGCATTATCTCTGCTGCATCCTTAGTTATAAATGATGTGCTTAACTGTATGGATAAAAGGCAATATTGTGCTGCCCTCTGCATTGACCTGTCAAAGGCTTCCGATTCTGTTGATCACTCACTGCTAATTCAGAGGCTTTCCTCAATTGGCCTGGACCAGGAGGCATGTAACTGGTTTAAAAATTACTTCACTGATTGAACTCAATGTACTCAATCTACTGATGGTGTTAAATCAGGTTTCCTGGATATTACAAAAGGTGTCCCGCAGGGGTCAATTCTGGATCCTGTACTTTATTGTTTACATTAACAAAATTGACTTGCATGTAAAAAATTGTAACCTGCACTTGAATGCTGATGATACTGTTGTGTATTATATTGCCCCCACGGTTGACCATGCTCTATCTTGAACTACAGTATGCTTTCATTGTATTACATAACTTGATTTACCTGAAATTAGTACTGCATACTGGTAAAACTAAGTATACTGCATATTGTTATCTAGAGTGCATAAAAATAAGTCTGATCATTTAAGCATACAGTGCCTTGCGAAAGTATTCGGCCCCCTTGAACTTTGCGACCTTTTGCCACATTTCAGGCTTCAAACAAAGATATAAAACGGTATTCTTTTGTGAAGAATCAACAACAAGTGGGACACAATCATGAAGTGGAACGACATTTATTGGATATTTCAAAATTTAACAAATCAAAAACTGAAAAATTGGGCGTGCAAAATTATTCAGCCCCCTTAAGTTAATACTTTGTAGCGCCACCTTTTGCTGCGATTACAGCTGTAAGTCGCTTGGGGTATGTCTCTATCAGTTTTGCACATCGAGAGACTGAAATGTTTTCCCATTCCTCCTTGCAAAACAGCTCGAGCTCAGTGAGGTTGGATGGAGAGCATTTGTGAACAGCAGTTTTCAGTTCTTTCCACAGATTCTCGATTGGATTCAGGTCTGGACTTTGACTTGGCCATTCTAACACCTGGATATGTTTATTTTTTAACCATTCCATTGTAGATTTTGCTTTATGTTTTGGATCATTGTCTTGTTGGAAGACTGTTACGGATACAGTTATCCTGTGTGTGTGTGTATCCTGTGTGTGTGTTTCTTTTCTCTCCTTCTCCCCTCACAGGTGAAAACCATCACTCCCCAATCAGTCAACAATCAATCATCAATCAGAAGACACACCTCCTATTTCCTGACCTATCACAGTTCCTTCCCCATGGTTTAAAAACCCCATCATTTGTTTGTTCTAAAGCTCAGCTCAATCTCTAGCTCAATCTCTCTGTAAATGCCATGTCTGTAGGTCTCTGTGTTTCACTCTCGCTTTGTGTCTTAAACCTCTCTTTTGTTTAAAGCACCTCCATAGCACTTTGTCATCACCTGCGAGTATTGTTTTTGGTTATGGTGTTTGTTTGTTTGCTGGTGGGAAAAGGGGGAAACCAAGACAAGTCGCCCATGGGCATACACTGCCCGTAGGTGAACTTTGTTAAATACACTAGTTAGAACTGGGCGGACCACCCACTGTATTTTTGGTTAGTTAGTTAGTTGTTGTTAAAGTAGGCTAGTCTTGCTTAGGGGTGTGTTTTTGTATATTTATTGTTTCTTTCCTTGGGTCCAGCTCAGCCCCTTTTCCTGCTCCCCCCATTACCGTGTGTTTATAAATAAACCTAGAGTTTGACGGTAGATTTCTGTTGTCGTGGTTATTTCGTGCACACTTTTACTTTGTCACAATAATAATTTGCATGAGTTATGTTACGGGTCTCATTACCATCCCCCCTAGACTGTCGGGCCAAAAGGGATTCGTAACAAAGACAAATCTCCGTCCCAGTCTCAGGTCTTTTGCAGACTCCATCAGGTTTTCTTCAAGAATGGTCCTGTATTTGGCTCCATCCATCTTCCCATCAATTTTAACCATCTTCCCTGTCCCTGCTGAAGAAAAGCAGGCCCAAACCATGTTTGACAGTGGGGATGGTGTGTTCAGGGTGATGAGCTGTGTTGCTTTTACGCCAAACATAACGTTTTGCATTGTTGCCAAAAAGTTAAATTTTGGTTTCATCTGACCAGAGCACCTTCTTCCACATGTTTGGTGTGTCTCCCAGGTGGTTTGTGGCAAACTTTAAACAACACTTTTTATGGATATCTTTAAGAAATGGCTTTCTTCTTGCCACTCTTCCATAAAGGCCAGATTTGTGCAATATTCGACTGATTGTTGTCCTATGGACAGAGACTCCCACCTCAGCTGTAGATCTCTGCAGTTCATCCAGAGTGATCATGGGCCTTTTGGCTGCATCTCTGATCAGTCTTCTCCTTGTATGAGCTGAAAGTTTAGATGGACGGCCAGGTCTTGGTAGATTTGTAGTGGTCTGATACTCCTTCCATTCCAATATTATCGCTTGCACAGTGCTCCTTGGGATGTTTAAAGCTTGGGAAAAATTTTTATATCCAAATCCGGCTTTAAACTTCTTCACAACAGTATCTCGGACCTGCCTGGTGTGTTCCTTGTTCTTCATGATGCTCTCTGCGCTTTTAACGGACCTGTGAGACTATCACAGTGCAGGTGCATTTATACGGAGACTTGATTACACACAGGTGGATTGTATTTATCATCATTAGTCATTTAGGTCAACATTGGATCATTCAGAGATCCTCACTGAACTTCTGGAGAGAGTTTGCTGCACTGAAAGTAAAGGGGCTGAATCATCTTGCACGCCCAATTTTTCCGTTTTTGATTTGTTAAAAAAGTTTGAAATATCCAATAAATGTCGTTCCACTTGTTGTTGATTCTTCACAAAAAAAAATAGTTTTATATCTTTGTTTGAAGCCTGAAATGTGGCAAAAGGTCGCAATGTTCAAGGGGGCCGAATACTTTCGCAAGGTACTGTATGTACTTTGGATTGTGTCCATGTTGATCATGTCCTTGCTTACACATATCTGGGCATCTGGATAGATGAAAATCTGTCTTTTAAAAAGCATATTGATGAGTTTGTTAAGAAGCTGAGAATAAAAATGTGCTTCTTCTACAGACGTAGGTCCTGCCACTTTCTAAATAGTTGAAAGCAGATTATTCAGTCGTCGTTCCTATCGTTCCTAGACTATGGCGACATCATCTATAAGAACTCAGCTGCCACCTTATTGAAGCCGTTAGATGCAGTTTATCAGAGCGCACTGCGCTATATAACGGGCAAAATATTTGTACTCATCACTGCAGTCTCTACTTGAAAGTTAATTGGCCCTCTTTGATGACACAGGATGATACATTTCTATGTTTTCATTTATAAAGTCCCACTGTACCTAGCAGCATTACTAAACTTTAAACATGAGTTACCACCCCTGGTCTCAGGGATGGCTAACTTTGGACATTCTTTTGGTCTCTAATGAGTTCGGTAAATCAGCTTTTAGTTGTTTTCTTGCACCATATTTGTGGAACAATATTCAACATGTTCTGAAATGTGACGTTATGGTGCCACTAGGGCAATTCAGAAAGCTGACTGAGAACCGTCTAACTTTTTTTAAGACTGTGTTTTTCTTTCGTTTCTGCTTGCGTTTGGTATTTATATTTTGATGTGTGTATTTCCTGGAATTGATTTAATTCAGGGATCATCTGTAAAAGAGACCTTGGTCTCAGTATGACTCCCTGATAAAATAAAGGTTAAATCAAATCAAAAATAAATGAACGCTTCCCCAACATTCAGAGGAACTGAATCTTTCTGTATATCTTTACGATGAATCCTAATGCAGTCGAGTTGCTTTTATCTTTAAAGAAGGCAGAACATTTTGAAGTTGAAAAGGATATGAATTTGAGCTATTTATGTCTCTTGTGAATTTGGCCAGCTAAGGGGACAGTGGGTGACATGGAGACACATTCACACTTCAAACACAGGAAGCGGTCCATAGCCCTCATGCCAGGCTCTATTTGATCTTGGATGCTGTGTGTGTGTGTGTGTGTGTGTGTGTGTGTGTGTGTGTGTGTGTGTGTGTGTGTGTGTGTGTGTGTGTGTGTGTGTGTGTGTGTGTGTGTGTGTGTGTGTGTGTGTGTGTGTGTGTGTGTGTGTGTGTGTGTGTGTGTGTGTGTGTGTGTGTCCCTCCAGTTCCTGGCCCGCCTCCCTAACATTCACACTACTAGCCACTCTCCTAATGCAGTATATCCCTGCTCCCGACCCAGGGTAATCCACTTCACATCCTACAGGAGTTCTCTTAAAAACCCTCCACAAGGAGCCCACCACGTGGTCCAGCCCCCAAGGTTGGTGAATCCCACCTCGGTAGATTTCTAAATCAATGTGTTTCTGTCAAGTTGTACAGTTTTGAACGTTTCACTGCTCTGCGAGCGTGAAAGCACCTCTGTGCTTGGGCTCTTCAGTTCCCTAACATAGACCAATCACGGCCCAGCCGTGAGGAACAGGAGCAGAGTGAATGTCAGCCCGGCTCTGAGATGATGGATGGCTTGGAAGCCATTTTGTTTCAGACGAATAGTATAATGTAGAATGGTTTACATAGACATTGAACCAGATCCAAATACCCTTCATGTGACCTGGAAGCCATTTTGTTTCATAATGTTCATAACGGGTTACTAAGACATTGAACCAGGTCCAACACGCTCTGAGCAACCTCTCAAGAGAGTTGTAGCTATGTCCTTGGAGGTCTGGGCCCGTATTCAAAACGCGTCTCAGAGCAGGAGGGCTGAACGAGGATCAGGTCCCCGTGCCCTGTCCATATAATGTTATTCATTATGATCTGAATTGTGAATGCAGGCCTAGATGAATATTGACAGAGGTAGCTGTTGTGTCCTTGATAGGTGAAGATGTTTTTGATTCCGGTAAAAACTTCTGTCTGATTGATTGTGGAGTAATATTTTTTCTTCTTCTAAGCACAAAATGCCATGGATCCATAGTGTTAAGCTATCCAAAGCTATTAAAAAGTGCAATTTTCAGGTGTGGGCAGATTGTGTTTCTTGGTGAGCCCTGCCACGAGAAATACTTTTATTACATTTGCAAATTAAAGTCCTTTTTGAAGTGCCCGATTGTCGATACTTTATTCATAAACAGTTTTAATGGACAAACTATCATTGAAACCATGAACAATGTGCATATGATCATGGTCTGAAAGGAATTGTAACTTGCAGCCAGTTTTACTTCTTGAACCAAGAGACCCAGCTGCTTTCTTCTCAGTCCCACATTAAATAAATAATTTAAAAAAACAACGCACAGAGAATTTGTGAACAGCGCATTTTAAGTGAATTTCAATCGCATCCCAAATGAAAATGTACAAAATTGTACTTTCCAGCCAATTCCTTCAATTTGGCTGTAGGCCAATCATCTTCTTCTACCAAACCCAATTCTCAGTCTGTTGTTTGTCTCTGTGGTCAAGACAAGTATTTTCTTCCCCCCTTACCTATCTGGGGCCTGTTTAAAGCGATGCTACATGACTATGGCTCTTACCTCTTCTATGCCCAGCGGTGTTCCTGTCTCTCCTCCATAAAGTAATAAGGAACCTAAGTGAGCCGAAAGAAAAACAGCTGTATTTAGTCATTGCACGCACAGGGTAGTGTTGTCTCAGCACAGCAGTGCATTTTTTTATTTTTATATAACTAGGCATGTCAGTTAAGAACAAATTCTTATTTACAATGACAGCCTACCTAGGAACAGTGGGTTAACTGCCTTGTTCAGGGGCAGAATGACAGAATTTACCTTGTTAGCTCAGGGATTTGATCCAGCAACCTTTTGATGACTGGGCCAATGCTCTAACCGCTAGGCTACATGCCACCGCAATTTAAAATGCACTCAAAATGAATGCACTTGAGGGCCATGTTTTAACTACCGAGTGCCATTTGATGTGCTGCGAGATGGAACAGTGGAGCATAAATCGGAGTCTTACATGCTCAACATTTCACTCAATACGCACCATGGTGACAGTGCTATGGCGATGATTGCCCTTGGAATCCTGTGTCGACTCCTTATTTTCATGTCACCGTTTTCTGCTCCCCTGTCTCTCTGCTGGCTCGTTCTGCGCCCTGCTATGCCCTGATACAATACAGCAGCCCTGTAGTGATCTGAGCAGGGACCTGCCTCCAAACACAATTAAGACATCATCAAGCTAAGGCCTCAAAGTAGGCAGCAGTGTGGGGTGAATGGAGGGAGAGGAGATGACAGAGGCTGACAACCAATGTTCCCTCAAAGTCTGAGACTGCCCACAGAGAGAAGCATGAGATTGAATTTCACTCAACTTTCTAGAGCTGTGATCAACAACATGCCTACCGCTAGCCAATCGGATGTCTCAAATGACATTGTCTGCAATAACGTAGCAGGTATAAAAGAAAGCTAAAGCAACATTGACACTGTGATATTTCAAAACGTTTGAAGAGCAGCTGTTCATGTTTATGTTCTTACTCAGAACTGTCAACACTTTGTATTCAACACTTCTATGAGCCATAAAATGAGCTTGCATCCTTTCCACGCAGTGCAACAGTAAGGAAAGTGTATCTACAGTGGCAAGAAAAAGTATGTGAACCCTTTGAATTACCTGGATTTCTGCATAAATTGGTCATCAAATTGTATCTGATATTCATATAAGTCACAACAATAGACAAACATAGTGTGCTTAAACTAATAACACAGGAATTATTTTATTTTACTTGTCTATAATGAATACATAATTTAAACATTCAGTGTAGGTTGGAAAAAGTATCTGAACTCCTAGGCTAATGACTTCTCCAAAAACTAATTAGAATCAGGAGTCAGCTAACCTGGAGTCCAATCAATGAGACGAGATTGGAGATGTTGGTTAGAGCTGCCTTCCACACAAAAAAACTCACAAAATTTGAGTTTGCTATTCACAAGAAGTATTTGCCTGATGTGAACCATGCCTCAAACAAAAGAGATCGCAGAAGACCTAAGATTAAGAATTGTTGTCTTGCATAAAGCTGGAAAAAGTTAAACTATCTCTTAAAAGCCTTAATGCTCATCAGTCCAAGGTCAGACAAATTGTCTATAAAGGGAGAGAGCTCAGCTGTCATGCGGTGGGTGTAGCTGGTGCATGGAAGTCAGGCGCAGGAGAGCAGAGATGAGTGAACAAAGAAGCACTTTACTGAGGCAATAGTAAGAACAGAATGCAACCGCGTCACAAAAACAAATGCCCAAAGAACAAGTGAGGCAGCACAAAGTACAACAACCAAGTACAAAGTACCGGCAGCCACAAATCACGGGTACAAATAAAACCCGGCGCAACCCAGCCGGAAGCGAGCCAACCTAGACAATAAACAATACCCCACAAAGACATGGAGCGAACAGAGGGCCAGGTGTGTGGAAAACAAGACAAATGAAAGGTGGAGCAGCGATGGCTAGAAGACCGTCGACCGCCGAACGCCGCCCGAACAAGGAGAGGGACCAACTTCTGCGGAAGTCGTGACAACAGCACTGTTGCTACTCTCCCTAGGAGTGGCCGTCCTATAAAGATGACTGAAAGAGCACGGCACAGAATACTCACTGAGGTTAAGAATTATCCCAGAGTGTCAGCTAAAACTTTACAGAAATCTCTGGAACATGATAACATCTCTGTTGATGAGTCTACAATACGTAAAGCACTAAACAAGAATGGTCTTCATGGGAGGACACCAGTGCTGCACATCTGAAATTTGCAAAGGTGCACCTGGATGTTCAACAGCGCTGGAAAACTATTCTGTGGAGAGATGAAACTACAATTGAGTTGTTTGGAAGGAACGCACAGCACACCAACATCAAAACATCATCCCAACCTCATCCCAAAACCTCATCCCAACTATAAAGTATGGTGGAGGGAGCCTTATTTTTTGTGGCTGTTTTGCTGCCTCGGCCTGGACAGCTTGCAATCATCGACGGAAAAATTAATTCCCAAGTTTGTCAAGACATTTTACAGGTTATCTGTTCCTGCTCACCGTTGTACAGGTCTGATCCGCAACTACAGAAAACGTTTGGGTGAGGTTATTGCTGCCAAAGGAGGGTTAACGAGTTATAAAATCAAAGGTTTCACGTACTTTTTCAACCCTGCACTGTGAATGTTTTCAAGGTATGTTCAATATAGACATGAAACCATATACTTGTTTGTGTGTTATTAGTTTAAGCCGACTGTTTGTCTATTGTTGTGACCTAGATGAACATCAGATCAAATTGTATGACCAATTTATGCAGAAATCCAGGTATTTCCAAAGGGTTCACATACTTTTTCTTGCCACGGTTTCTCCATCAGCTGGAAGAAGGTGCCCCTTTTTGGTCAGTGTCAGTGGAGGAAAGGGAGAGCGGATGGATGTTGATAGGTGGATCCTCAGTTTGCTGCGTTCTCCCTCTGCTGAGACTGACCATCAGATGCAGGAGGCACCATCATCCCAGTACAATAAAATAAAAATTATTTATGTATGAGCACTCAGCTGTGCCTCACAAGTTTTACAACAACGGATCTATTACCAGTGGCCTGAACAACAATACATTGGCAGGGCAATTAGGGCAACGCCAATATGCAGGGCCTAAAGGTTCCTGCACAAACCTCATTGCTCATTTTTATTTTTTTCCCGAGATGGCATAGCAGTTCAGACGTCTTTTGTCCTCGTCTTGTCGTGTCCTGTATATATATATATATATATTTACAACTTTTTTTCACATACATTTTTTTTATTTTCCATCAACTCATCTTCAAAACACTCTCCTGCAACCCGCCTCACCAATTTATATTTATAAATAAGTATTATTTACCTCAAATCTGCAATCCTCCAAGAAGCTAGCCAGAAGCTAGCCAGAAACTCCAAGAAGCTAGCCAGAAGCTAGCCAGAAACTCCAAGAAGCTAGCCAGAAGCTAGCCAGAAACTCCAAGAAGCTAGCCAGAAGCTAGCTAGAAGCTAATCAGAAGCTAGTTCAGAAGCTAGTTAGCTTCTTTACTGGCAAATCGTTAGTATTCAGCTAACCACGGTTTGTGGTCATCAGCTATCCTTTAGATCTATCGCCAGTTTTGTACGGCGCAGCGCGGCTCGGAACGGAACATACCGGACCAATTTTTCTCTCCATGTCCTTGGATTTCAACTGCTCTCTGGACATTCATTCCCGGATCTCACAGCTAGCCAGCTGCTATCCGTGTGTCTATCTGCTCTCGTCGATTCCGGAGCAAACATCAATTACTCCGGAGCTAGCCAGCTCCGTAAATCACTCCTGATTTCCGTCAATCACTCCTGGGCTGCAGTCACCTATCCGGACCCGTTTTACTGCCTACGCGGAGCCCCACCGGGCCTTCACAACTGGACTGCCGACGTTGTCTACCCGAAGGAGATCCGGCTGGCTCCTCCGTCTCGACGTTACCTGAACGCCCATCTGCGGCCTGCTAACCGTTAGCTGTCTTACCGGCAGCTCTCAGAATAGACAATCGGACAATTTATTTATTTTTATTATTATTATTATGTTTATTCTTGGGCCTCTATAACTATATCTATTGTTTTTATTTTATTTTTGTTGTTGTGTGATTTGGACTAATTCCCTCTACCACACGGAACCCCACTAATCTACTGACGGAACGCAAGAGGTGGCTAACAACAGACCCCCTTCCTATGCTAGCTTGCTACCGATGTCCTGGCTAGCTGTCTAAATCGCCTTGACCCCGAAACCAACCACTCCACTCTCTGGACTCTTTTGATCACTCGACTAAGGATGCCTCTCCTTAATGTCAATATGTCTTGTCCATTGCTGTTCTGGTTAGTGTTTATTGGCTTATTTCACTGTAGAGCCTCTAGTCCTGCTCACTATACATTATCCAATTTATTAGTTCCACCACCCACACATGCAATGACATCTCCTGGTTCCAATGATGTTTGTAGAGACAATATCTCTCTCTTCATCACTCAATACCTAGGTTTACCTCCACTGTATTCACATCCTACCATACCTTTGTCTGTACATTATACCTTGATGCTATTTTATCGCCCCCAGAAATCTCCTTTTACTCTCTGTTCCAGACGTTATAGACGACCAATTCTTATTGCTTTTAGCCGTACCCTTATTCTTCTCCTCCTATGTCCCTCTGGCGATGTAGAGGTGAATCCAGGCCCTGCAATGCCTAGCTCCACTCCTATTCCCCAGGCGCTCTCTTTTGATGACTTCTGTAACCGTAATAGCCTTGGTTTCATGCATGTTAACATTAGAAGCCTCCTCCCTAAGTTTGTTCTATTCACTGCTTTAGCACACTCTGCCAACCCGGATGTTCTAGCTGTGTCTGAATCCTGGCTTAGGAAGACCACCAAAAATTCTGAAATTTTAATTCCAAATTACAACATTTTCAGACAAGATAGAACTGCCAAAGGGGGCGGTGTTGCAATCTACTGCAAAGATAGCCTGCAGAGTTCTGTCCTACTATCCAGGTCTGTACCCAAACAATTTGAACTTCGACTTCTAAAAATCCACCTCTCTAAAAACAAGTCTCTCACCGTTGCCGCCTGCTATAGACCACCCTCTGCCCCCAGCTGTGCTCTGGACACCATATGTGAACTGATTGCCCCCCATCTATCTTCAGAGCTCGTGCTGCTAGGCGACCTAAACTGGAACATGCTTAACACCCCAGCCATCCTACAATCTAAACTTGATGCCCTCAATCTCACTCAAATTATCAATGAACCTACCAGGTACCCCCCCAAAGCCTTAAACACGGGCACCCTCATAGATATCATCCTAACCAACTTCCCCTCCAAATACACCTCTGCTGTCTTCGACCAAGATCTCAGCGATCACTGCCTCATTGCCTGCATCCGTAATGGGTCAGCGGTCAAACGACCTCCACTCATCACTGTAAAACGCTCCCTGAAACACTTCAGCGAGCAGGCCTTTCTAATCGACCTGGCCGGGGTATCCTGGAAGGATATTGATCTCATCCCGTCAGTAGAGGATGCCTGGATATTTTTTTTAAATGCCTTCCTAACCATCTTAAATAAACATGCCCCATTCAAGAAATTTAGAACCAGGAACAGATATAGCCCTTGGTTCTCCCCAGACCTGACTGCCCTTAACCAACACAAAAACACCCTATGGCGTTCTGCATTAGCATCGAACAGCCCCCGTGATATGCAGCTATTCAGTGAAGCTAGAAACCGTTATACACAGGCAGTTAGAAAAGCCAAGGCTAGCTTTTTCAAGCAGAAATTTGCTTCCTGCAACACTAACTCAAAAAATTTCTGGGACACTGTAAAGTGCATGGAGAATAAGAACACCTCCTCCAAGCTGCCCACTGCACTGAAGATAGGAAACACTGTCACCACTGATAAATCCACCATAATTGAGAATTTCAATGAGCATTTTTCTACGGCTGGCCATGCTTTCCACCTGGCTACTCCTACCCCGGTCAACAGCACTGCACCCCCAACAGCAACTCGCCCAAGCCTTCCCCATTTCTCCTTCTCCCAAATCCATTCTGCTGATGTTCTGAAAGAGCTGAAAAATCTGGACCCCTACAAATCAGCCGGGCTAGACAATCTGGACCTTTTCTTTCTAAAATTATCTGCTGAAATTGTTGCCACCCCTATTACTAGCCTGTTCAACCTCTCTTTCGTGTCGTCTGAGATTCCCAAAGATTGGAAAGCAGCTGCGGTCATCCCCCTCTTCAAAGGGGGGGACACTCTTGACCCAAACTGCTACAGACCTATATCTATCCTACCATGCCTTTCTAAGGTCTTCGAAAGCCAAGTCAACAAACAGATTACCGACCATTTCGAATCTAACCATACCTTCTCTGCTATGCAATCTGGTTTCAGAGCTGGTCATGGGTGCACCTCAGCCACGCTCAAGGTCCTAAACGATATCTTAACCGCCATCGATAAGAAACATTACTGTGCAGCTGTATTCATTGATCTGGCCAAGGCTTTCGATTCTGTCAACCACCACATCCTCATCGGCAGACTCGACAGCCTTGGTTTCTCAAATGATTGCCTCGCCTGGTTCACCAACTACTTCTCTGATAGAGTTCAGTGTGTCAAATAGGAGGGTCTGCTGTCCGGACCTCTGGCAGTCTCTATGGGGGTGCCACAGGGTTCAATTCTTGGACCGACTCTCTTCTCTGGATCCTTCAACGAGGTCGCTCTTGCTGCTGGTGAGTCCCTGATCCACCTCTACGCAGACGACACCATTCTGTATACTTCCGGCCCTTCTTTGGACACTATGTTAACCTCTTAGGCCGACCCACACCGCATTCGGTCGCGTAATCATAGCCTCAAGCTCATTACCATAACGCAACGTTAGCGATTTCTAAAAATCGCAAATGAAATGAAATAAATATGCCTGTTCTCAAGCTTATCCTTTTCTTAACAATCCTGTCGTCTCAGATTTTCAAAATATGCTTTAGAACCAGAGAAAATCAATAATTTGTGTAAGAGTGGTGATAGCTAGCTTAGCATTTAGCGTTAGCATTTAGCACGCAACATATTCACAAAAACCAGCAAAGGGATCAAATAAAATAATTTACCTTTGAAGAACTTCAGATGTTTCAATGAGGAGACTCTCAGTTACATAGCAGATGTCCAGTTTTTCCTGAAAGATGCTTGTGTAGGACACAACGTTCCGTTTTGTTACTATGCATTTGGCTACCGAAACTAACCGAAAATTCAGTCACCTACACGTCGAACTTTTTTCCGAATTAACTCCATAATATCGACTGAAACATGGAAAACGTTGTTTGAATCAATCCTCAAGGTGTTTTGTCATATATATCTTCATTGAAATGCCATTCCTGGAAGCCTGCATTGTTCTCAGATTCGGATGGAAAAATACTGGTAGGTGACTTTTGCGCACCAATTTCCACACAGACACCGTGCGGGACCCCTGGTAAATGTAGTCTCTTATGGTCAATCTTCCAATGATATGCCTACAAATACGTCACAATGCTGCAGACACCTTGGGGAAACGATAGAAAGTGTCCGTTCATTCCTGTCGCATTCACAGCCATATAAGGCGATCATGGAAAACGTGCCATCAGAAATCCTGTTGATTTCCTGGTCGCTCAAACATCTTGGTTTTGCCTGTAGGTTTTGTTCTAAGGCACTCACAGTGAAAATCTTTGCAGTTCTGGAAACGTCAGTGTCTTCTTTCCAAAACTATCAATTCCAAGCATAGTCGAGCATCTTTTCGTGACAAAATATTGCGCTAAAAACGGGCACGTCTTTTTATCCAAAAATGAAATACTGCCCCTAGAGTCTTAAGGGGTTAACAACCCTCCAGGCAAGCTTCAATGCCATACAACTCTCCTTCTGTGGCCTCCAATTGCTCTTAAATACAAGTCAAACTAAATCCATGCTCTTCAACCGATCGCTACCTGCACCTACCCGCCTGTCCAACATCACTACTCTGGACGGCTCTGACTTAGAATACGTGGACAACTACTAATACCTAGGTGGTCCTGTGTAGCTCAGTTGGTAGAGCATGGCGCTTGTAACGCCAGGGTAGTGGGTTCGATCCCCGGGACCACCCATACGTAGAATGTATGCACACATGACTGTAAGTCGCTTTGGATAAAAGCGTCTGCTAAATGGCATATATTTATTTTATTTATATATTACTTAGGTGTCTGGTTAGACTGTAAACTCTCCTTCCAGACCCATATCAAACATCTCCAATCCAAAGTTAAATCTAGAATTGGATTCCTATTTCGCAACAAAGCATCCTTCACTCATGCTGCCAAACATACCCTTGTAAAACTGACCATCCTACCAATCCTCGACTTTGGCGATGTCATTTACAAAATAGCCTCCAATACCCTACTCAACAAATTGGATGCAGTCTATCACAGTGCAATCCGTTTTGTCACCAAAGCCCCATATACTACCCACCATTGCGACCTGTACGCTCTCGTTGGCTGGCCCTCGCTTCATACTTGTCGCCAAACCCACTGGCTCCATGTCATCTACAAGACCCTGCTAGGTAAAGTCCCCCATTATCTCAGCTCGCTGGTCACCATAGCATCTCCCACCTGTAGCACACGCTCCAGCAGGTATATCTCTCTGGTCACCCCCAAAACCAATTCTTTCTTTGGCCGCCTCTCCTTCCAGTTCTCTGCTGCCAGTGACTGGAACGAACTGCAAAAATCTCTGAAACTGGAAACACTTATCTCCCTCACTAGCTTTAAGCACCAACTGTCAGAGCATTTTACAGATTACTGCACCTGTACATAGCCCACCTATAATTTAGCCCAAGCAACTACCTCTTTCCCAACTGTATTTAATTTATTTATTTATTTTGCTCCTTTGCACCCCATTATTTTTATGTCTACTTTGCACATTCTTCCATTGCAAAACTACCATTCCAGTGTTTTACTTGCTATATTGTATTTACTTTGCCACCATGGCCTTTTTTGCCTTTACCTCCCTTCTCACCTCATTTGCTCACATTGTATATAGACTTGTTTATACTGTATTATTGACTGTATGTTTGTTTTACTCCATGTGTAACTCTGTGTCGTTGTATCTGTCGAACTGCTTTGCTTTATCTTGGCCAGGTCGCAATTGTAAATGAGAACTTGTTCTCAACTTGCCTACCTGGTTAAATAAAGGTGAAATAAAAATTGCTACAGTACTATTTTTGATTGGTCAATGTTGCATAGGTTTACATTTTTTAAGTCATATAAAAAATGTATAATCTAAGTGATAGATCTCGGCTTGTATTTTGACTCAGAAAGTGATCTTGTTCTAGATTTCCCTATTAACACTATCAACGTTTCCCTTTACTGTGGAAATTGTGAACGAATCAATGCAATATTAGCCACTTTCAATGCAACATACTGTGGCAGATGAATCAGAATTAGTTGGGTAACATAGATAATTAAGATGTCTTATCTGCATAATATGCTTATGTGATATACACGTTATTAGAATGTATCCCTTTGGACTCTGGTGTTGGCAGTTGCACTTCTTCCCTCAGCTGGGGCTCAGTCACTTGGGTCCAAGAGAGGGGAGAGGTCAGGCTGGTCTTTCACATGTCCTTGGTGCTATGCAGAATATCAGAAAGGGAAGAGGACAGGATAGAATATTGTCTTCATATGTGAATGTGTCTTTACCTATTCTTTAAACCACGTTTAGGGATGGAGTGATTAATGGGGAACCAATTACTTGTCTCCACAATGTCTGTGCGCAAGTCACTCCCTCCTTTGGTATTGGGGGAGGTGTATGGCAGTGTCTGGAACCATTGTATGTCCTCTCTGATGTTGCACGTATCCTTGGATAGTGTATGGCCTAGAGGCTCACTCCCCTCAGTGAGCTTGTCCAGGAGTGTGGTCAACAAGGGGTTTTACATGAGATGGGAGTATCTAGAGTTGACAATTGAGTTATGCCATTGGATGAGTTGGCGTTTTTGTGCTATGAAGTAGCAGGAATGAGATTACAACCTCATTTTAGGGACCAAACTGAATGATAATTTATGGCGAATGCTATCTGGCTACGGGATACTCCTTTCTCATTTATAAAGTCTCAGTTTGTGAACTGTTCCTTATATCTGTGGTTTGTTATGTCGACTTAGGGGATGGATCTTTGCTATAAAAGATCTCAGTAGCCATTGTGTTGTCACTCTCAACGGAATCGTTGAAAGTCATTGCTATTGCAAAGCTCTTATTATTAAAGATGTGGTTTAAGTAAAACTCTGACTCGTGTGTTAAGTTTGAGACAGGCTTGAATAAGCTATGTATCCAAAAGGCAAAGTGTAGCATAATTTGTCTGATTCTCTGTAATAGTGGTATGGGAATAATAATTTTTGTAAAGTGGTTTCTTGCGTCAAACACCACAACTACATGTTCAGTCACCTCCTTGCCTGAAGGACAAGTGGATAAACAGGTTAATGTCAAGACCCGCATGTTTTTTTCAATCTCATAGAATAGAGGCCTACATTGAACAACACACATTGGCTGTTACAGCAGGCTGAACAATAGAATAGCTATTTCCATGTTAACCTTTCTAGCGCAGGGGTTCCGCTAGCGGAACATGTTGTTCGATAATGTGCATATTTCTATCCAAAAATCTCAGTTTACATTGGCACCTTACGTGCAGTAATGTTTTGATTCCAAAACATCCGGTAATTCTGCAAAAATACTCATAATATACTCAAAATAAAAATTGATAAAAGATACAAGTGTTATTCACATAATTAAAGTTAGACATCTCCTTAATGCAACCGCTGTGTCAGATTTCAATAAAACTTACGGAAAAAGCATAATCTCAGAACGGCGCTCAGAGGCCAAAACAGCCAGAGGAATATCCACCATTTTGGAATCAACAAAGTTAGAAACAACACCATAAATATGAACATACCTTTGATGATCTTCATCAGAAGGCACTCCCAAGAATCCCAATTCGACAATAAATTACTGATTTGTTCCATAAAGTTCAATCATTTATGTCCAAATAGCCACTTGTTGTTAGCATGTTCAGCCCAGTAATCAATTTATGAGGCGCGAGCATTTCGTCCAGACAAAAACTCGAAAAGTTCCGTTACAGTCCTTTAGAAACATGTCAAGCGATGTATGGAATCAATCGTTAGGATGTTTTTAACATAAAACATCAATGTTCCAACAGGAGAATTCCTTTGTCTTCAGAAAAGCATTGGAACGAGAGGTAACTCTGTCGGGAGCGCACTTCATGAGACCGAGGCTCTCTGCCAGACCACTGACTCAGAGGTCTCATGAGCCCCTCCTTTATAGTAGAATCCTCAAACCAGTTTCTAAAGACGGTTGACATCTAGTGGAAGCCCTAGGAAGTGCAGCCTCATCCATATGTCAATGTGTATTCGGTAGGCCAAGCTTTGAAAAACTACAAACCTCAGATGTCCCACTTCCTGGTTGGATTTTGCTCAGGTTTTCGCCTGCCATATGAGTTATGTTATACACAGACATCATTCAAATAGTTTTAGAAACGTCAGAGTGTTTTCTATCCAATACTAATAATATGCATATATTAGCATCTGGGACAGAGTAGGAGGTAGTTCACGCTTGGCACGCTATTCATCCAAAAGTGAAAATGCTGCCCCCAATCCCAAAAAGGTTAACATGTTATGGGATACGTTTTTGATGGTAGGCCTACATTATGATCAAATAGCCACAGTAGCCCACTGTTAAAACTGTAACTGAAAGCGGGTACAGCCTCAGTGTTCACAGTAAACACGCGCTAGAAGTTGCAAAGAATTTTCATATTCAAGCTTGCGCTCAGCAGATATTTGCTCAACATTGCTGATCACTCTTGAAGTTCCAGCCATAGCTTATAGGCTAGGTGCTAGCTGAGGTCTTTGTAATTGTATGAATGTGGTTTTTAAAATCTGTAATATCTTTGGTTCAAAGTCATCCATACAGTGAAATTAAAATGTAAGCTACCGAGTCTCTGATTCATAAACTCAGCAAAAAAAGAAACGTCCTCTCACTGTCAACTGCCTTAATTTTCACATGTAAATATTTGTCTGAACATAATGCAACAACTGAGACATAAACTGAACATAAACTGAACAAGTTCCACAGACATGTGACTAACAGAAATTGAATAATGTGTCCCTGAACAAAGGGGGGGGGGTCAAAAAAGTAACAGTCAGTGTCTGGTGCATTAAGTACTGCAGTGAATCTCCTCCTCATGGACTGCACCAGATTTGGCAGTTCTTGCTGTGATATGTTACCCCACTCTTCCATCAAGGCACCTGCAAGTTCCCAGACATTTCTGGGGGGAATTTCCCTAGCCATCCAATCCAACAGGTCCCAGACGTGCTCAATGGGATTGAGACCTGGGCTCTTTGCTAGCTATGGCAAGACATTCCTGTCTTGCAGGAAATCACGCACAGAACGAACAGTATGTCAGGTGGCATTGTCATGCTGGAGGGTCATTTCAGGATGAGCATGAAGGAAGGGTAATACATGAGGGAGGAGGATGTCTTCCCTGTAACACACAGCATTGAGATTGCCTGAAAAGACAACAAGCTCAGTCCGATGATGCTGTGACACCGCCCCAGACCATGACAGACCCTCCACCTCCAAATCGATCCCGCTCCAGAGTACAGGCCTCGCTGTAAAGCTCATTCCTTTAGAATATAAAAGCGAAACCGACCATCACCCCTGGTGAGACAAAACTGTGACTCGTCAGTGAAGCGCACTTTTTGACAGTCCTGTCTGGTCCAGCAATGGTGGGTTTGTGCCAATAGGGGACGTTGTTGCCGGTGATGTCTGGTGAGGACCTGCCTTACAACAGGCCTACCAGCCCTCAGTCCAGCCGCTCTCCGCCTATTGCGGAAAGTCTGCGCACTGATGGAGGGATTGTGCGTTCTTTGTTGTTGTCATCCTGTACCTGTCCCGCAGGTGTGATGTTCTGATATACCGATCCTGTGCAGGTGTTGTTACACATGGTCTGCCACTGTGAGGATGATCAGCTGTCCGTCCTGTCTCAGGCGTTTCACAGTGCGGACATTGCAATTTATTGCCCTGGCCACATATGCAGTCCTCGTGCCTCCTTGCAGCATGCCTAAGGCACGTTCACGCAGATGAGCAGGGCCTCTTTCTTTTGGTGTGTTTCAGAGTCAGTACAAAGGCCTCTTTAATGTCCTAAGTTTTCATAACTGTGACTTTAATTGCCTACCGTCTGTAAGCTTTTAGTGTCTTAACGACCATACCACAGGTGCATGTTCATGAATTGTTTATGGTTCATTGAACGAGCAAGGGAATTGGTGTTTCACTTCTTTGTGACTGGGTGGTATTTTCACATCCAGATGAAATGCATGCCCAAATCCAACTGCCTGCTACTCATCCCCAGAAGATATAATATGCATATCATTAGAAGATTTGGAAAGAAAACACTCTGAAAAAACTGTTTGAATCATGACTGAGTATAACAGAACTTATTTAACAGGCGAAACCCTAAGGACAAACCATTCAGAATGTTTTTTGAGTGGTTTGTCCTGTTGAAGTTATTCATTTGTGTCAGTTTTCTTCTGATGAAGGAGAGGAGGACCAAAATGCAGCGTGGTTATTTCAATACATCTTTAATAAGATAAGAACGAACAATACAAAACAATAAACTTAATGTGAAAAACCAAAACAGCCCTATCTGGTGCAAACAAACACAGAGACAGGAACAATCACCCACAAAACCAAACAGGCTACCTAAATATGGTTCCCAATCAGAGACAATGACTAACACCTGCCTCTGATTGAGAACCATATCAGGCCAAACACAGAAACATACAAACTAGACACACAACATAGAATGCCCACTCAGATCACACCCTGACCAACCAAAACATACAAAGCAAACTATGGTCAGGATGTGACAATTTGTGTCATGAAGTAGTACGGCCATCTTGAACGAGGGTCAATTGAGGTGTACTGTTAGATAAAGACGCGTAACCAGAAAGCATGCTTCAGTTTGTTTTCTTCCTGTATTGAACACAGATCATCCCGTCTTCAATTTGATTGATTATTTATGTTAAAAAATACCTGAAGTTGTATTACAAAAGTTCCTCTTGATGTCCCTTGAAAAGGCCAGAATGTATTGTCTTGAAGAACATCATTATTCCACATCTTCTGCTCCATTGACGGTGTGCTCTGAGGACAATATTTAAGGGAGTGATGGCATTGTACAATAGAGTTTGTGTTTGTGTATGCAAGAAGTGAGTCCGCGAAGGCATTAACTTCGGTTAGACATTAACCTCTTGCTCCTACCTGACAAGCAGGCGTCCCATCTAGACATCTGGAAATGCAAATGCGCTACACTAAATGCTAATAGTACTAGTTAAAACTCAAACGTTCATTAAAATACACATGCAGGGTATTGAATTAAAGCTACACTCGTTGTGAATCCAGGCAAGAAGTCCGATTTTTAAAATGCTTTTCGGCGAAAGCATGAGAAGCTATTATCTGATAGCATGTAACACCCCAAAAGACCCGCAGGGGACGTAAACAAAATTATTAGCATAGTCGTCGTTACACAAACCGCACAAATAAAATATAAAACATTCATTACCTTTGACCATCTTCTTTGTTGGCACTCCTAGATGTCCCATAATCACTATTGGGTCTTTTTTTCGATTAAATCGGTCCATATATAGCCTAGATATCGATCTATGAAGACTGTGTGATAAACGAAAAAAATAGCGTCTTATAACGTAACGTCATTTTTTTAAATAAAAAAAGTAGACGATAAACTTTCACAAAACACTTCGAAATACTTTTGTAATGCAACTTTAGGTATTAGTAAACGTTAATAAGCGATCAAATTGATCACGAGGCGAAGTATATTCTTTAGCTGTCCGTCTGGAAATAATGTCCGGGTAAATCTCAACCAAAATATCCGGTCGGAGACCGGAAGAAATGCGCTGCCTTGCGTCTGTTTGACCAAGAAACAAATAGTAGGCAAATGACAAGACTCTAGACAACGTGTGGAAGCTGTAGGTATTGCAATCTCAGCCCCAATAATTGTGGTTCACCTTTATCGATGGGTTCAATTCGCGCATGGATATATTTTTCCACTTTCAGTGATCAGATGTTCCTGCACTTTTCCATGTCATCTCCTGACCTCATCAGACATGGATGGATGTCGAATAGTGACTTGTATCATGACTGGGCAAATGTAGTAAAAGCGGCAGGGTGGGCGGCTGTTTCTACTGACTGGTGTTGCTAAGAAGTCATGGGGGAACCAACACGCGCTGGTGGACAGAACGAAAACACCTGACACATCAGTTAACCCTCCTCTCTGCCGGGCACAGCTCAAAAGCTGTCAACTAAAATGTCACAGACCCCCCACAAACAGACAGGATGCAGATGCTCATACACCACACAGTAGCACAGACAAAAAGTCACACACCGTGACATGGTGAGGTTGGACCGGTGGAACTGTGACAATACATGTACATTGAACATGTTTAAAAACATAGCCCACCTAGCCTGGCTAGCATTCAACCAATTGGCTTCTTGATTGGAGACCAAGTTCTTATGGTCCATCCAGATCATGAAAGCATGAGGTGCCCCCTCGAACCAGTCCTCCACTGCTCAAGGGCCCACTTGACGGCTAAGAGCTCCTAGTTGTCGACATCGTAGTTACGTTCTGCTGGTGAGAATTGCATGTAGAAAAAGGAACATGGGTGCAGTCTCTTGTCCCTCTAATTCTGCTGTGTAAAGACTGACACTGCTCCGGTGTCTTAGGCGTTCACCTCTACCACGAAGGGAGGAGTAAAATTAGGTTGAACAAGGATGGGTCCGGAGGTGAAATGACCCTTAAGCTCCATGAATGCTGTCAGCCTCGGGGGTCCACCCAAAGCGGGTCTTGGACTTACGGGTTACGGCTTTGAGAAGTGCTGCCACCACACCAAAGTTGGTTTACCATGTCCAAGACATAGGCGCTGAGAAAGCCGGTTGGGGCGTAGAAGCCCGAACGGACCGGCAGGAGAATGAGAGCCTGGCGAACCGGCTGAGGTATGGGAGCCTGACGATCCGGCTGAGGCAAGACGCCCACTGCAGAGAGGGAACCCGATGATCCGGAGGGGGGTGATGTGGGATGGGAAGCCGCCAAACCAGCCGAGGCAAGGAAACCTCTTGAGCCAGGCAGGACGTGGAAGCCCGACGGGCTCGCTTAGGCACCCCCGGTTACATCGGCGTCGGAATCCAACCCGATGTCACCAACAAAACAAAAGACAAAAAAAATCTTTGACCGGCTGGGCGAACAAGAACTGACGATCCGACGTGGGATGTGCGCCATCCGAGTCAACCTGGTGCCTATGCCACCATACCATGCCACCATACCAACCGGAACGCCAGTACTCCCCGATGCTTCGTACGTATGACGGCTGCATTCTGTCACATGGCTTGACGCTGGAGAGACGAAACAAGTACAGGGAGTAAAACATTTAATAAATAATGGACATGGAACAAGACAGGAACAGTGTCAGCAAATGAATACTAAAGACAAATATCATACAATGCAGCCGCAGGGAACAGAGCTGGGGAACTGACAAATATAGGGGAGGAAATAAACAGGTGATAAGTGAGTCCAGCTGAGTCCAATAATGCTGATGCGAGTGACGAGGGAAGGCAGGTGTGCGTGATGGATGGCAGAAGTGTGTGGTGCAGGGCAACCGGGCGCCCTCAAGTGCCAGGGGGAGGGAAGAGCGGGAGCAGCCGTGACAATAAATGGAACTCACACTTCTCATTCTTGACATATAGTTGACTCTGCAGGAGGCGTCTCAGGACTTGGCGGACGTGTAGGATGTGTTCCGGTAGGGTCTTGGAGAAGATCAGGATGTCATCGAGGTAAACAAAGGCAAACCGATTCAAAATATTCCTAAGAGTGTCATTGACCAATGTTGTTAAAGGCAGTCTTCCATTCATCTCACTCCCTGAATTCTCAGATTCTAAGCATTGCGGCGGTCCAGTTTGGGGAAGGATTCAGCCCTTTGGGCCAGCTCCGAGGAAGCGGACATCAGGGGTAAGGATTCTTAATCATGATCCTATTCAGCCCTTGGTAATCGATGCAGGGACGCAGACCTTCAGCCTTCTTATCCACAAAGAAGAAAATCCCTAGCTGGTGCAGGTTTCGACGAGCGCATGAAATCTGCCTCCATCGACTCCTGGATGTAATTGTCCATGACTGCATCTTCAGGGATCAAGAGGGAGTAAAAACGGCCCCGGGAGGGGTGGAGCTGGGTAGGACTTCTATGGCGCAGTCATATGGACGATGAGGGGGGAGTGTACCGGCTTGCCTTTTTCTGAAGGTCTCCCGGAGGTCGAAGTATTCGGGAGGGAGAGTGGCAAAGTCTTGATCGTCAATGGATGCAGGGGGACGCAGCGAGGCTCTAGGTGGGGTGTTAGACATTTAGCCTGGCAGTTCTTACCATAGTCTAGTAGGTGTCCCGTGGACCAGGAAAGTAGTGGGTTATGTAGCGCTAGCCAGAGGTAAAATAGGATAAATCGGGTTCTCGGGAGCAGTGATAAAAAAACTAAGAGTGATTCACCCCAACCTGCAGTAGAATGGGCTTGGTCTGATATTCCACCTAGCTGGAGCCAATGGGGCATCCATCGAGGGCTTGAATCTACAGAGTGATGGGGTATTTCATGCAGGGGATTTGTAATTCTCTGGTGAAGTCTTGATCATTCAAATTATCTGTGGCCCCGGGGTCCACGAAGGCTTGAATTTGGTGCTGATGGATGTCCCAGTTGCGGGTAGTGACAGACGGTGACTGGGTAGTCAGGTGTAACTGCACAACTCGTCAGGGTCTCCCCTTGTCCTGGCGAGCCCTGGCGTTTCCCGTCAGCTCTGGGCATGGAGCACGAAGATGGCCGAGACCTCCACAGTGGAGGCAGCAGCCTTCGCACATGCACCAGTCACGCTCCAGTGGGCTCAGAATGTGCGTCCCAGCTGCATGGGCTCCTCAATGCTGGGATCGGGGGGCTTGTGGTGGTCAAGAAACCCGGCATACTAGGGTGGTGTCAAAAAGGCGCTATCTCACGCTTTCTCGAGGCGGTTGTCAAACCTGATTTCTAGCGTTATCAGGGACTCGGGATCCTCTCTCTGTTCCCAAAAGGCCAGTTCGTCCTTGATGAAGTTAGTCAAACCCTTATGGAAGGCGATAACCAGTGCCTCCGTATTCCACCCACTCTCAGCTTTGAGGGGGCGGAACTCAGTGGCGAAGTCAGCCACTGGTCTGGCCCCTTGGCAGATGTTGATCTGTCGGCTTGGCTCCTAATCGTCCACCAACTGGGTGGTCGATGACTTGCCGCAGTACGGTAGTGAAGGCTAATATGGAGCTGCAGGATAGTGGCTGCTGTTCCCATACCACCGTTGCCCACGCCAAGGCCTTACATGAGAGTAAAGAGATGATGTAGGCGATCATGGCCCAATCGGTGTCGAACGAGGAGGACTGTAGCTCGAACACCAGAGAGCACTGAGTGAGGAACCCCTTACATCCTCCCGGGTGCTCGTCATACCACTCGGGGGCTGGGATCTTGGATTCCTGGAGCAGGGTCTCTGGAGGAACTATGGCAATGCCTGTAGTGCTGGGAGATGAGACTTGGGCATTGGATGCCTCCTGGTTGAGGTTGTGCCCCGAGGGTCTCTGATATTTGGCAGCTGTTCTTGCTGAACTCCCAGGGGTGCTCCTTGGTGGGTTACAACTTTCTTGATCTGGGTGATCTCTGCTGGGTCCATGTTTAGGCAGAAGCTGGCTGTGACGTGGTGAGGTTGGACCCAGGTGCAGAGAAGAGACCAGATGAGGAATCAATGGTTAAGGATGAACATAAATACTTTACTGAGAAACCGTAGCCAAAGGATCACAGTACACTCAAAAAACAACGAACACTAAGTCTCAAACTCACTCAAGAAACAAATGCACATGGTAAACAATATAAGCTTCTGCAAAGGAAACCAGAAAACACACCACTTTTAACAGGGAAATCATGACGAGTAATAGGACACACCTGAGTGTCATTAATGTCTCTAGGAAGGTCTCTGCCGACCTCTGGTGACAGGTATTTTTGTTTATCCTTAAAAACTTCTTAGGGATAGGCATCCCGCTAGCGGGACAACTTCCGGTGAGGCTGGAGGGCGCTCAGTTCAAGTAAATAATCATAAAACTATGGATATTAAAATTTAGGTACATACAAGTGTCATATGATGGCTGAAAGATTAAATTATTGTTAATCTAACTGCATTGTCCGATTTACAATAGCTATTACAGCGAAAATATGCCATGCGATTGTTTGAGGACGGCGCCCCACATCAAAATATTGTTCAACCTGCACAGGTTTCATAAATTCACTAATAGTGATTAAATATTCACTTACTTTTTGAAAATATTTCTCTGATTTGTCTTCCAAAGGGTCCCAGCTATAAACATGTAGTGTCGTTTTGTTAGATAAAATCCTTCTTTATATCCCAAAAGGTCTGTTTAGTTGGTTCCAACAATTTAAGTAATCCTCTCGTTCAACATGCAGAGAAAGGAATCTGACAATCTACCCCTAATCTTTGTTTCAACAAATCAAAATACCTTTCTATTTACTCCTCAGATACCCTAAAATGTAATCAAACTATTTTATTTCTGACAGACATAAGTATGTTAAATAGGAAACCGATTTTAGCAGGTGTGTCCTTTCTTCATGGCACGCGCAAACACGAATTTCCTAGACTGTGTCCCTGTACTAAAACTAATATTTCTTATTCACTTTAAGTTACAAGCCTGAAACCTTGAACATAGACTGCTGACCCCATGTGGGAGCCATAGGAATTGCATCCAGGGAGCTCATTTTCAATATGACCTTTTACTTGCCTTTCTAAAAAAAAACAGAATTCAGGTTGGTTTTTCTTTGGATCTTCTCCTACCATATCTATTGTTATATTCTCATACAGTATTTTAACATTTCTACAAACTTCAAAGTCATTTCTTTCCAATGGTACCAATTATATGCATATCCTGGCTTCAGGGCCTGAGCAACAGGCAGTTTACTTTGGGCACGTCATTCAGGTGGAAATGGAGAAAAAAGGGCCTAGTTAAACACTGATTCCTCCTCTGGTCTCTTCTCTGCACCTGGGTCCAACCTCACCATGTTACATGCTGGGTGATTTGAAAAGTCAGTCAATTGATCAATATGTATGGGGGTACATATTGATCAATATATATGGGGGATTGGAAATTATGCAGAAAAATATGCAGTATTAAAGCTGATCTAACCCTTCACCCCCCCAAAAAATATATATATTTGTGGTTTTACAGCAGCATCTAAACAAGGGATGGGCAACTTTGATGGGGGATGGGGCCACAAAAAATCTGAACTCATCATGAGGGGCCGCAGTTGCTCCCAGGTCTGCATACCGACATGTTTGAATGCACATACCCTCCCCAAATTGAGTGACTTTAACTTCAGCTTCCAGCTCACACTCTCAAACACCTAGATCTCCTGAACACAGCTCACTCTCCAGATCCCAATCACCTGAATTCTATTCACACACCTGTAGGTCATTATCACACGTTATTTAGTTCAGTTCTTTGCACCCCACCACTGTGAGGTATTGTTTGTTTTGTGGCACATGTCTTTCGGAACGCTGAGTTTCTTGTGATTTACTCCTCCTGTATGATAGTTTTTGCCTGCCTCACTAACGATGCCTTTTGCATATTCCCTGCCTGTACTTTAGCCTGTTACCTACCTATTGCCTGATCTCCCGGACTTTGTTACTAGCCTTTTCTCTGCCTGTACTGTTGCCCTGTGTATGACCTTATGCCTGCCCCTGGACCCAGCTACCTGCCTCCTCCTGTGGTCCATTTCAATAAACATCTGCTGCACTCTGCACTTGAAACCAACTCTTGTCTCCCCTCGTGTTAATTTCAGTGACTGACATAAGAGAAAAACTGCTGATGCACAACCACATTTCGAAATTGCACCTTGTGTATTCTACTATTCTAACCTGCAACTGTAAGTTGAGACCTCGACTGTGTTCCCACTCCCAAACAAATGTTTTAAAATAACTATATTTTTGTGAGGTGGAAATGTATCCAAGGGCTTTCAAAAGGGGGGACGGGACACATGCCCTGCAAGTGTCCCAACCCTCATCTACAGCAGCTGATGGAGCCCTAGGTGTTGTACTTTGTAGTTGTGAGCAATTTGAAAGGAAAAGTGTGTAAGGAATGTTAACCATCAAAACCACCATATCCAGGCCGTTCACTGATTCGATATCTGGTAAGGAAGACTCAACTAAAGAAAAGCTATGAATAGAAAAAAATATTTATCAGAAATTGTAGTGTAGATGTGTGGTGTGAGAGCATCACATCAAGGTGCTGATTTCCACAGTCATCCGAGTGCTTCGTTTCGTCCTCCTGCCTCAAGGCCAACTTATTCAAAGTTACACAATAGCCTTAATTCAAAGACAATTTGTGTCATTGTTAGACTGGTATTTCCACTGTCAAGTCCTGTGTGCTTTCAATCTCCTCAACAATTATTCTGAATGGAGTACTACGCATCACTTTCAAGTACTTTCATACACTGGATGATGGCGCCGGAGGGAATGTCTGCCGTCTTATTGGCTCTTAACCAACCATGTTATCTTGTTTGTTTTTTCGCGTTGTTCTTTACGTGTTTTGTACATATTTTTGCTGCTACCGTGTCTTATGGACGAAAAGAGCTTCTGGACATCAGAATTGCGATTACTCACCTCAGATTACATAGTGTTTTTTTTTCAACGAGTCGGACGAGAGGGATATACTACAAACACTTGACCAGGCCCAGATCCCAGTCATACGCTGGAGAAGGAATCTGATTTCCCAGAAAAATATCAGGGTGCAATGAGTGACTAATCGGCCTTTGCCTTCCGTCCTGCTAGCTAACATTTAATCAATGGAAAATAAATGCGACAAACTGAAAGCACGTATATCCTACCAATGGGACATTAAAAACTGTAATATCGTAAGTTTCACCGAGTCGTGGCTGAACGACGTCCTTAAGAAAATACAGCTGGCGGGTCATATACTATCGGCAGATGGAACAGCAGCCTCTGGTAAAACACAGGACAGGGGCCTATGCATATATGTAAACAGCTGTTGCACAATATCTAAGGAAGTCTCAAAGTTGTGTTCGCCTGAGGTAGAGTATCTCATGATAAGCTGTAGGCTACACAATCAACCTAGATAGTTTTCATCTGTATTTTTTGTAGCTGTCTACATACCACCACAGACCGATGCTGGTAATGCCAAATTCTAGACCACCTTTACTCCACACAGAGATGCGTACAAAGCTCTCCCTCGCCCTCCATTTTGCAAATCTGACCACAATTATATCCTTATGATTCCTGATTACAAGCAAAAATGAAAGCAGGACGCACCAGTGACTCGGTCTATGAAAGAAAGTGGTCAGATGAAGCAGATGCTAAACTACAGGACTGTTTAGCAAGCATAGACTGGAACATGTTCCGAGATTCTTCCAATGACATTGAGGAGTATAACACATCAGTCACTGGCTTTATCAGTGCATTGAGGACGTCTTCCCCACATTGACTGTATGTACATACCCCAACCAGAAGACATGTATTATAGGCAACATTGGCACTGAGCTAAAGGGTCGAGCTGCTGCTTTCAAGGAGCGGGACTCTAACCCGGAAGCTTATAAGAAATCCTGCTATGCCCTCCAACAAACCATCAAACAGGCAAAGCGTCAATACAGGACTAAGATCGAATCGCACTACAACGGCTCCAACACTCGTGGGATGTGGCAGGGTTTGCAAACTATTGACTTCAAAGGGAAGCACAGCCGAGAACTGCCTAGTGACACAAGCCTACCAGACGAGCTAAAACACTTCTATGCTCACTTCGAGGCAAGCAACACTGAAACATGCATGAGCGCATCAGCTGTTCCATACAACTGTGTGATCACGCACTCTGCAGCCGATGTGAGTAAGACCTTTAAACAGGTCAACATTCACAAGGCCGCAGGGCCAGACGGATTACCAGGACGTGTACTCTGAGCAGGCACTGACCAACTGGCAAGTGTCTTCACTGACATTTTCAACCTCTCCCTGTCTGAGTCTGTAATACCAACATGTTTCAAGCAGACCATCATAGTGCCGGTGCCCAAGAACACTAAGGCAATGTGCCTAAATTATTACAGATCCATAGCACTCACGTCTGTAAGGATGAAATGCTTTGAAAGGCTGGTCATGGCTCACAACACAGAAACCCTAGATCCACTCCAATTTGCATACAGATCCACAGATGATGCAATCTCTATTGCACTCCACACTGCCCTTTCACACCTGGACAAAAGGAACACCTATGTGAGTATTCTATTATCTTCATTAGGGAAGGGGGCACTATTTTCACCTCCGGATGAAAAGCGTGCCCAAAGTAAACTGCCTGCTACTAGGATATGCATATAATTGGTAGATTTGGATAGAAAACACTAATGTTTCCAAAACTGTTAAAATAATGTCTATAAGTATAACAAAACTGATTTGGCAGGCGAAAACCTGAGAAAAATCCATCCTGGAAGTGTTTGTAGTTTTCTATTCAATGCCATTACAGTATCCATTGACTTAGGACTCAAATTGCACTTCCTTTGGCTTCCACTAGATGTCAACAGTCTTTAGAAATGTTTTTTTTGTATTCTGAAAAATTATGGATCAAGGGCACTCTGAATGAGTGGCCCATTCAGGGTCCCAGAGATTTTTTATGCGCGAGACCGAGAGCGTGTCTTTTTTGTTTACCTTTTATATTGACAACGTTATTGTCCAGTTGAAATATTTTCGATTATTTAGGCTAAAAACAACCTGAGGATTGATTATAAACATCGTTTGACATGTTTCTACGAACTTTACGGATACTATTTGGATTTTTCATCTGCCTGTTGTGATTGCATTTGAGCCTGTGGATTACTGAACAAAACGCTCAAATTGAGGTTTTTTAATATAAACATGGACTTTATCAAACAAAACAAACATTTATTGAGTAAATGGAAGTCTTGTGAGTGCAACCATAAGAAGATCATAAAAGGTATGTGATTAATTTCTTTATTTCTGACTTGTGCAACTCCTCTACTTGGCTGGTAACTGTTTGTGATTTGTCTGCTGGCTGTAAAGCCTTTTTGAAATCTGACATTGTGGTTGGATTAACTAGAAGTTCATCTTCAACTGGCCAATTGCCTGGGGAAATGCAGAGCGGCAGATTCAAATAAAATTCTATAAAATTCAAACTTTCATTAAATCACACATGTAAGATACTCAATTAAAGCTGCCAACATGTCAGATTTTAAAAATGCTTTTCGGCGAAAGCATAAGAAGCTATTATCTGATAGCATGCATCCATCTGAACCAGTGGTAAACAAAAGAGCTAGTGTAGCAGGCGCTGCACAAAACGCTGAAATAAAATAAAACATGCATTAACTTTGACGAGCTTCTTTTGTTGGCACTCCAATATGTCCCATAAACATCATAATTGGTCCTTTTTTTCCGATTAATTCCGTCCATGTATACCCAAAATGTCCGTGAAAAAACAGCTTGCCAAAACATCATCACTACAAAACATTTCAAAAGTTGCCTATAAACTTTGCCAAAATATTTCAAACTACTTTTGTAATACAACTTTAGGTATTTTTAAATGTTAATAATCAATCAAATTGTAGACGGGGCAATCTGTATTCAATACAGCAAGTAAACAAACCATGCACCTTTTTTCGTCTTGCGTAACTCTCTCACGTCACCCCGCTCCTCCGCTCTCTCCACTGGCTTCCAGTTGAAGCTCGCATCCGCTACAAGACCATGGTGCTTGCCTACGGAGCTGTGAGGGGAACGGCACCTCAGTACCTCCAGGCTCTGATCAGTCCCTACACCCAAATAAGGGCACTGCGTTCATCCACCTCTGGCCTGCTCGCCTCCCTACCATTGAGGAAGTACAGTTCCCGCTCAGCCCAGTCAAAACTGTTCGCTGCTCTGGCTCCCCAATGGTGGAACAAACTCCCTCACGACTCCAGGACAGCGGAGTCAATCACCACCTTCCGGAGACACCTGAAACCCCACCTCTTTAAGGAATACCTAGGATAGGATAAAGTAATCCTTCTCACCCCCCCCCCCTTAAAATATTTAGATGCACTATTGTAAAGTGGCTGTTCCACTGGATGTCATAAGGTGAATGCACCAATTTGTAAGTCGCTCTGGATAAGAGCGTCTGCTAAATGCCTTAAATGTTAAATGTAAATGTAACTCTCAACAGTGTAACGTTGTTCCAGGATGTGCTTCTTCTTCGTTGCACAAATGATTAACTTCAACCAAATTCCAAAGACTGGTGACATCCAGTGGAAGTTGTAGGAACTATAAAATGGTCGCTTTCAAATATCCCTTGGCAAAGATAACAGAGGGAAAGGTCAGAGGCAAAAAATAAATAATAATCTGAACAGTTATACCTCCAGGTTTTGCCTGCTACATAAGTTATGTTATAGTCACAGACATGATTGAAACAGTTTTAGAAACTTCAGAGTGTTTGCTATCCACACCTACTAATCATATGCATATAATATATTCCTGGCATGAGTAGCAGGAAGTTGAAATTGTGCACGATATTTATCCAAAAGTGAAAATGCTGCCCATAACCCTAACAGGTTTTAAACCGATGTATAAAACATGTATGTTTTATTAATTTTTATAATGAGTGGATGGATGTTGGATTGGATGTTGGCCAGGTGGGACGAACTCTAGTGAGGTTAATTGACCACAGCTCAGCGTTCAACATCATAGTGCCCTCAAAGCTCATCACTAAGCTAAGGACCCTGGGACTAAACACGTCCCTCTGACACTGGATCCTTGACTTCCTGACTGGCCACCCCCAGTTGGTAAGATTGGTAACAACACATCTGCCACGCTGATCCTCAACACTGGGGCCCCTCAGGGGTGCGTTCTCAGTCCCCTCCTGTACTCCATGTTCACTCATGACTGCATGGCCAGGCACGACTCCAAAACCATCATTAAGTTAGCCAATGTCACCACAGTGGTAGGCCTGATCACCGACAACAATGAGACAGTCTATAGGGAGGAGGTCAGAGACCTGACCATGTGGTGCAAGGACAACAACCTCTCCCTCAACATAACCAAGACTAAGGAGATGATTGTGGACTACAGGAAAATGAGGACGGAGCACGCCCCCATTCTCATCGACGGGGCTATAGTGGAGCAGGTTGAGAGTGTCCACATCACCAACAAACTAGAATGGTACAAACACACCAAGACAGTCATGAAGAGAGCACGACAAAGCCTATCCCCCCAGATCGTCAAAAGGTTCTACAGCTGCAACATCGAGAGCATCCTGACTGGTTGCATCACTGCCTGGTACGGTAATTGTTCTGCCTCTGACCGCAAGGCACTACAGAGGGTACATCCAGTACATCACTGGGACTAAGCTCCCTGCCATCCTGGACCTCTACACCAGGCGGTGTCGGAGGAAGACCCTAAAAATTGTCAAAGACCCCAGCCACCCCAGTCATAGACTGTTCTGTTCTTTCTACTACCACATGGCAATGGGTGCCAAGTTTAGGACAAAAAGTATTCTCAACAGTTTTTACCCCCAAGCCATAAGACTCCTGAACAGGTAATCAAATGGCTACCCGGACTATTTGCATTGTGTGCCCCCCCAACCTCTCTTTTACGGTGCTGCTACTCTCTGTTTATCATATATGCAAAGTCACTTTAATTATGCATTCATGTACATACTGCCTTAATTGGCCCGACCAACCAGTGCTACCGCAAATTGGCTAACCAAACTATCTGCATTGTGTCCCACCACCCGCCAACCCCTGTTTTAAGCAACTGCTACTCTGTTCATCATATATGCACAGTCACTTTAATCATATCTTCATGTACATACTACCTCAATCAGCCTGACTAACCGGTGTCTGTATGTAGCCTCGCTACTTTTATAGCCTCGCTACTGTTATTTTTCACTGTCTTTTTACTGTTGTTTTTATTTCTTTACTTACCTATTGTTAACCAAATACATTTTTTGCACCATTGGTTAGAGCCTGTAAGTAAACCTGTTCTATTCAGCGCACTTGGCAAACGTTGATTTGATTTTATCACAGGGGCCAAGCTTCCTATCAAATATGTGATCAAAGCACTGGCGTAAATCAGTTTCTCTGGGATTTATTGGTAGCCCGCCCCCCATCAAAAAGATGGCTTTTGGATACATGTTTACTTTGTTGGGGATGCATTTCTTTCTTGTCTTGTCTCGGAGCTCTACGGTCAACTCCTTTTGACCTCATGGCTTGTATTTTGCTCTGACATGCACTGTCAACTGTGGGGCCTTATATAGACAGGTGTGTGCTTTTCCAAATCATGTCCAATACATTGAATTTACCACAGTTGGACACAGTTGGACCATTCAAAGATGATCAATGGAAACTGGATGGACATGAGCTCACTTTAGATTCTCATAGCAAAGGGTCTGTCTTCTTATGTAAATAAGGTATATCTGTTATTTGTTTTTAATAAATTAGCAAACATTTCTAAAAACGTGTTTTAGCATCGTCATAGGGTATTGTGTGTAGATTGATAAGAAATATACATTTTTAAATCCATTTTATTACCGTTCTCCAAATATGTGGAGCGGCTATAGCAGCAAGAGAGAAGAGGCAATTATTATAAATGTAAATTCCCAATAAGTGTAACGATTATCGTTGGTCGAAGGAGAGGAGGACCAAAGTGCAGCGTGGTAAGTGTTCATCATATTTTAATTGAAAAACTGAACACTACACAAACTAACAACAAAGAGAAAATGAACCGGTGCCAGGTGAACAGACACTAAACAGAAATGAAACACCCACAACCAAAATGGGGAAAACAGGCTACCTATGTATGATTCTCAATCAGAGACAATGAACGACACCTGCCTCTGATTGAGAACCATACTAGGCCAAACACATAGAAATATAACAGCATAGAAAAAAGAACATAGACTACCCACCCCAACTCACGCCCTGACCAACCTAACACAAAGACATAAAAAAGGAACTATGGTCAGAACGCGACAATAAGTGCCTGAAGGATATGTTGAAAAGTCCTCCGTAGGAGATAATTACAGCCTGGCTTACATTTAAAAGGAGTCTGAAATAAAATGTATATATTATTCAAGCAAACAAAAAATAGCTTTGAACCAGAGACATATGTGTCTGTGAGGAATAACGCAGTACTCGGCTGAGGTGATTCTGTTTCTGGCTTGACCGAAGAGATTGACATCACACAGGACTGGATGTACAACTGTGTTTTGAGTTTGTTCGGTTAGATTCCCTGTAACTTGTTTTTCCCTTAAAGAAAAACAAGTTATTTTCAACAGACTCATATTCAAAGTTTATGAGAGGGCTAATTAACATGAGGCCTGCTGTCAACAGTACTCATTAAAGCAATTGTATGCCTCTATGTCATTGTCATGTATCTTTCCAATTTGAATTTGCTGCAGTGGAGGCTGCTGAGGGGAGGACGACTCATAATGATGGCTGGAATGGAATGGCATCAAACACATGGTTTTAATGTGTTAAATACCATTCCATTAACTCCATTTCAGCCATTACTGTCACACCAGCCTTCGTTTTGGATCCCCCTCCTGTCCAGCTCAGGCGTTCGGCATCGCCAGCCTTCGAGCTGCTGCCGAGCCTGCTGCTGGCAAACGCCCTAAACTCATCAATTCCGGATATGTCTCGTCATCAGTACACACATCCGGTTCCAATCCCCACTCTTTTACTGTATGTATACTCCCTCTGTCATTTGTCTTTGTCGCTTGTTTTACTGAGAGGAATCTCACCTACATTTTCCTGAGTACTTTATTATTTTGCACTTTGTGTTTCGTCCTGCTTTGATATAACTAGCGCTTTAACAAACTCAGTTCTAAACCTGAAACTGCCTCCTGCCAACTCCTCTCTACACTTGTGACAATTACACTCCATTCCAGCCATTATTATGAGCTTATTATAAGCCTTCCTCCCCTCAGCAGCCTCCACTGATTTGCTGGTAGCATATTTTTATGGTGCTCTGCACTCGCACTTTATACTTTGTATACCTAATACTTGTAGCCAAAATGCCCCGAGCAAAGTTCATTTTGGTTACCTCAGGGTGATCAGAACGTTGTGTGAAACAAGGATAAGCTAGCCTTGGTCTATTTCTAACCCAAGGTGAAAGGATAACTAAGAACAGCCAGTGTGACATCTCTCCTGTCTTGGGAGTGAATACCAGTCTGCCTGTTTCTCAGATCAGCCACAATCTGGTCCTCTACATAACAAGGTTTTTGTTCCTCCTTAGGTTTATCATATTTATCATGGCAACGAGGAGCTAGATCATTACATTACACTCTCCGTTCTCTATTACCCATCTGATCTTGACACTGTCATTGTTGTTGACAAAGGAATTAAAGCCCTGGGTTGAATAGGTTCCTTCGCCCCTGAGAAATGTTATTACATAGAACAAAATGGACCATCTTCAAGTGATATTTGGGAGAGATAGTGGCTTATAATTGTCACACTTCACTGGTGCTCCACAAAAGGAGCCTCAGTCACTGAGGATGAAGTGAAAAGATTAATCTCCTATTTAGTGACCCGCTGGAGTAGCATGTGTGACTGTAGAAATATGTGTGACCTTTAGCGTAACCGCGGGTATAAAGATAATGATTCTACACCTGGAGCCTGGAGTGTGTATTAGGAGTGTCTCTCACTTTAATGGAAGATAATCAGCCTTCTGCGACGATGCCACAGGATTGAAATCATCTGGAGTAACGCGTCGATCTGTGAAGGACTGAGGTAATTGACAGGAGCTCTCTCATACAGATAAACTCCAATAGGCACATACACACAAACTGACAACAGGAACAGCCCTTGGTTCCACCTTCTGTAATGACTGTTCACTCTAACAGTATGTTGAGATGAGTTGTCCCTGTGTTGTGCCCATATCAGACTATACCCAGCAAACAATTCTAGGGAGAGATAAAGTTGCTGTAATGTTCCCCAGATGTTTGAGTGTCCAGTTTTCTGTTAGGGGGATATTATGCGTACTGTATGTTAGCATGTTTTGGTGTTATAGTTAGGAGAACATTCCCTAAATGTCAAACAGAACGTGGATACCATATTCTCAGAATATCCAAAGTAAGGTTCTAGACACGTTTTATTGGAACATTGCTGTGTCCAATTTTCTGAGGGTTAGGACAATATTCCATCACCGTCCCACCAAACATATACAGAATGGTTGCCATGTTCTCAGAATATAAGATATTAATGTTCGAGACGTGTTTCATGGGAATGTTGCAAGGATGTCACCTGATGGTTCTAAAGAAATGCCCCCCCCCCCCTAAAAAAAAGTTTTTCATTACACCTTGTTACTGATACCAAGCCCATATATGCCCAGATTGGGGAACCACTGATCAATTTACAGCTCTTTGTCTGTTGGCACATTTAGGGACACACACACAGTGCCTTTAGCATAGTGTTTTCAACTTACTATTTGACACAGTATGACATTCATTATTACATTGTGCATGTTCAATTACACAGAAATTATTTTTCAGCATTTCCTAACCTGGGATTTGAACTCACAACTTCTTGGTTCACAGCCTTCCAATCATTCTGCTACGCCATCATGTCTGTGTTAGTTATCAGTTAATCAGACGATTTACTCATCATTGATTTGATTTACTTCCCTTACAAACGTGAATTTGTTGATGCGAACTCAATCGTGCGCCACAACATGTTGCCAGTTTACATCACTTTTGCAGATGGATACCCTTTCCCTCGCCATGTTGTTGGAAGAGGCTGAATTGGGAGAAGGACGCATCAACACCCTTGAACATGTTTGTGGTGTACTCACTCAAAATACTATTTTTTTGTGATAAATTCATGTATTTTCTTCACGGATGGTATAAGGTCAGTAAATGCATGTAGCTCATACATTAATTAAATGTAGCACATACATGAATTATTTGTAACAATTAGATCTTTCATTGCTTTAAACTAGTGTCAAGATCATCTTGATCATGTGTTGTTCCTTATTTCTTTCTAGAAGCAATCAGTTACAAGGCAAAAAATACAGATTGAGGCCTTCAATCCAATTGAGGACAGAGAAATATATGTGCACCAGACAGGTCAAGGCTTCTTGCATGCATGGCTTTGAGATGTAAATTACACTCAAAAAATGTTGGGATGTTTGGATGACCCAATTGCTGGATTGTAGGCATTGGGTCAATAGTTGGGTTGCTTTCTATAAATACAGCAGTGTTGGGTAATTTGTGCTGGGTTATTAGGGTTTGGCGATGGATATTTGACCAAGGAAGTGGGTTTATTCTCCCGACCACCAGTGCGGCAAGTCCACCAGAATACTTGCAAGTATTCTAGTTCTAGTGAGACTGAGTGACTGATGAGTGGAAAACATTAAAACTTTATTTTGACAGTGTTTTGGCTAACTGAAAACCGTGAAAACACTAAATAACAAATGTTAGGAATTTATGAATTTGATAGTCATTCTGTCATAATTAGGTAGCTTTCTAATCTTAGCTTGAGCATTAGCTTGTTAGCTAGTCATTTACTGTGCTAATATCTCTGATTATGATAACGTTAGCTAGCTAGCCTACGTTAGCCTTGACATTATGCTCAGGACGTTAGTTTACTGAAGTGTTGTCACAGGATATAATGTACATTTTCTGTCTACATTTGGTTGTTGCGGAATATAAATGTATATTTTTTGCCAACTAGCTAACTGTCAATGTCTAATGTCGGTTAGCTACCTAGCTACTTTAGCTAGCTTAGTCAAATAAAATAAAACTTTGTCACATGTGCCGTATACAACAAGTGTAGACCATACCGTGAAATGCTTACTTACAAGCCCTTAACCAACAGTGCAGTTCAAGAAGAGTTAAGAACATATTTACCAAATAAGTTAAGTAACAAATAAGAAATTAACACAATACAATAACAATAATGAGGCTATATACAGGGGTCAATGTGCGGGGGTACAGGTTAGTCGTAATTTGTACATGTAGGTAGGGGTGAAGTGACTATGCATAGATAATAAACAACGAGTAGCAGCAGTGTGCAAAACAAATGTGTGTGTGGGGGGGGTAGTCTGTTAAACCATTTGATGGATTGTTCAGCAGTCTTGTGGCTTGGGGGTAGAAGTTGTTAAGGATTCTTTTTGTCCTAGACTTGGTGTTCCGGTACCGCTTGAATGGTGATCCTACCTGACCTAAGACAGGGAATTTTTACTAGGATTAAATGTCAGCAATAGTGAAAAACTGAGTTTAAATGTATTTGGAAAGTTTCGAGTTCAAGTGTACATACACATATACACATACAGTACACTATATACTTTTTAAAGGACACAATATATTTTACAATAGATATATTTTGTTTGTTTTTAGTCTTGGCCTTGCTCTATTTCGGATGTCCATCCAGTTTGAGTTCTATTATATTTTTAACACCGCCACAGTCCCATGGATCCGGAAGACGTGCTGCACCATGAACTGGGCCTTCTCCTTGGCAGAAGGTAGTTTGGGGAGGGGAAGGAAATTAGCAGCTTTGGAAAACCTGTGCACCACCGTGAGGATAGTGGTGTTGCCATCAGACAAAGGGAGATCATTGACGAAGTCCAGGGATATATGCGAGCAGGAACAGTGAGGGGCAGGAAGTGGTTGAAGGAGGCCAGCCGGAGCTTGCCGAGTAGTCTTGTCCTGATCACAGACCGTGCAGGCGGCAAAGAACGCAGAGATGTCAGGGACCGTGGTGGGCCTTTGTGCTTTGTAGCACAAAGGCCAGGGTCCGACGGGAGCCAGGGTGGCAGGCAAGCCTGGAGGAATGAGCCCTTTCCAGGACCGGGTACAGGGCAGCGTCTGGGACAAACATTCGGTTAGCCGGGCAATCCTCACGGACCTGGTTCTCTATTCCCCAGATGAGGGTAGCCGCCAGACACGAGGTAGGAAGGATGGTCTCAGGGTATGAGGGTGTAGATGCGGGGCTATAGCAGCATGAAAGTGCCTCCAGCTTAACATTCTTAGACCCTGGCGGAAGGAGATGGTGAAATTGAACCGGGTGAACAACAGTGCCCATCGAACTTGACTGGAGTTGAGACACTTGGTGGAGAGGAGATATTCCAGGTTCTTGTGCTTCATCCACACTGAATGGAAGTTCCACCGCTTTAACCAGTGTCCACGCCTCCAAAGCCATCTTCACCAATAGTAGTTCTCGATTCCCCACATCATAATACCTTTCCGTGGCGTTATGACGATTGGAGAAGAAAGCTCACGGATGTAACTTAAGGTCCAGGGCAGAACGCGGAAAGGTATTATGAGGGGAGATGTTTTGAGTCCATGTCAATGCTATAAATCATAACAGATGACCATTTCTGAGGTCTACAAAAAAAAAAAATTGCGGGCTAGTGATGTTTCTGTTAGGCCTACTGCTGCAGCACATGTCATAGTAACGTTTGTAAAACAATGGCCACCCTATTGATACAAATAATCATTAAATAGTTCTGACAGGTAAGCCTACTTTGCACTTAACATTGAATTAAAAGTCATTTTTCTATCCTCATTAGCATAGCTAACTGGCTACATAAGGAGAGATAAACAAACATGAGCACCAAACAGACATACTGTACAGGCAATATTGCTGGAAAGTAATTGACAGGTATGGTCTTACATTTTGGCTTTAAGACCAATAGTGGCTAACCAGGGGTGGGATGAGGTCAATGTGGATTTGTTTGGAAAGTAGCCGGGAACATTATGTTCATGAACAAATACATGTACTTTCAGAATTGCTTAGTGAGCTACTCATAGGTGGGCTACGAACTTACTGGTAGCTTGCGATCTACCTGTTTTAAGACCCCTGGGCTACAGCCCCCACAAATTCTAAAGCCATAGGCCTGCAAAATTCGGGAAAAATGACAGCTATTTATACTTCACTGTGGAAAAGAGACCAAAATATCTGTCCTGTCAGTTTGCTGAAATACGACTGGTTTGTCTCCAGTGATCATACGGTAAAATAGATTTAAAATAATTAAACTCGAGTCTGAATTCCTCTCTATTACACTGTTAGAGCACTTCAAAATTGAGGGGGAAAATCTCATTAAGACACATGAAAAGCCCTACATTAAAAATAAGAAATGGGTGTATTCACACTGCTCTCTATTTCCTTTCAGTTAAGTATGTGGAGGAGGTGTGCTTGAAGACCATTTTGTGCAACTTTTGTGCATTTGGCACAATTTAACAGGTATTTTAACTAGCTTTCTTTTACACTAGAAGGGGAGAAGCATCTTTAAGAGGCAACGAGAGTTCTGCTGTTGTCATTTTGTCAAGGCCACTTTAAAGTTGAAGCTTCTATATAAAAACAACAACATCTGATGTTCTTTTGTCCTCTGAGGCTTCCTTTCAATTATTGTGGCAACATTCAAAGACGTCAACACTGATACTTTCTTTCAACACTTTCTTCGCCTGAACTGTCGGCACATATAGATTTTTCTTATAACATGCTGTCAGAGAGCCACAATGGTGGTTTTGTATCTCAAAGCTATTATTTTTCATGGGGAAAGTTTTCTTAAGTGACTTTCAGTTAGAAATAGTAACTTTTTGGGGAAAATCTTCAAATATTCATTGCTGTGCCTCTTCATGTATTGATTAGCGAAGCCATGCATTTATTTTCATATTTTTTGTGGTGCTTTAAATGAGAAGAGTACATTTAAAATTCAAAGGTCAACACTGAAAATGTTTTGAAATGATTATACTTTATAAAGTGTATTGCTAAAGTTTGAATGTGCCAGTTACAACACTAGTATGGAACTAAAGGGTCATTGGACACATCCAGGGTAAGGCCGCTGCTCTGACATGTATTTCAGTGATCTGGAACATCAATGTCTTCACAGGGGTGTCAGTTAGGAGATGGATCCGCCAGAGGTGAGTAGTGCTATAATTGGGATGTAGGTAGAAAGTACTCCCTGCCTATTGCTGCAACAGGCTATGAATTGATTTTACATTTACTTATTCCCGCTGCTCATGCTTTCTCAGCATAAAGGCTGCCGAGGCAAAAGTATCTCAACCAGTTCGTGAGGAAGACACTGTGTCCAGAGCGGGTAATGAACCCCTGCTGTAAACAGGAAGTGAGGTTTGAGTTTTCTGGGTAATTGATGCTCCTCTCAAGCCCGATGCCTCCTGGCTGGCTGGGGCCCTGACGGATTTCATCAGCTGCTGCTGCTGCCTTTTATTAGCCTGGTGAATCACCCTTCAGGAGGGGGTGAGGGACAAACACAGCATCGGGGAGACCAGGACTGTCTGCCATATGCGTCTGAATACTCACAAATGTTATTCATAAAGAGGTAAAAATATTAATTCTGTTGATCTACTCACAGAAAGGTTGAGTAATATATTTGTCTGCCAACCCTCACTTCCTTGCCAGGCCCCAGTTTCCCTAAAGTATCTTTAGGCTAACTCCATCTTAGAACCATGAACTTAGCCTGAAGATGCTTTTGAGAAACCGGGCCCTGGTCCGTGTCCCTACGCACTGTTATTTAGAGTGATGTAGGTACTTTCACAGGCCTCTCCCTTAGAGACCATCACTGAAGCCTTCCATCGTCTTCAGGCTCCTGCCGACGCCATATACTGTCACAGTTACTGTGCACTGTCTGAGGAAAGAATTGGAGCAGACACTTCATGATTTCCAGGGGTTAGAGATGTGTAACTTTATCTTAGACATGTTACTTTACCTGTAGGTTCCTCCTGAGGCTTCACGGATCCACCTTTCCCCCGAAAACCCGAGACCTAAATAATGTCACAGGCCTGGGTTGGATGTGATATTATTGTCACAGGTCTTGGGTATGTGTAATTTAAACTGACTTGTTTTGGAAGGACCTGAACAGATCCGAATGTGACTGCTGCAGTAGAGAGGGATAGGAACATTTTATCATTCATGCTGCTGCTCTTGTGGTGCGTGTAGCTTGTTGTTGTTGCTGGCCAATCATAAGTCCTGAAAGCGGCAATAGGCTACAGTCAAAGCATCCGTGTGTGGCAAAAGTTAGGAGAACTTTTATTTCCGTAATTTTCATTCCATCTTCCATTGATTGGCCTAGATATCTCCTAACTTTTGCCACACACGGAGGCGTTATGACTGTAGCCTATTGCCGCTTTCAGGACTTATGATTGGCCAGCAACAACAACAAGCTACACGCACCACAAGAGCAGCAGTATGAATTATAAAATGTAGGCTACAACGACCAAGAGCCAACAGGTAGACTGCTACTTAATATGCTGTATGGAGATGTTGTTGTTTTGCATGCAGCCTCAATTAGTCTAGCTTGGCCATGAATAGAGCATCACCTCTATCTTCTTTCCCTTGTGCTTTACCAGCTCTGGTTTATAAAGTAACATAAAAATGCACTTTTCTGCTGCTTCCCTAACCCAGACCAGGTCTACATATGGAATGGGTCTAGTTGTCCTCGGGTTCATTTGGAATGAGTCTCTATATTTAAAAAAATGTATACATATCGGGTCCGAAAGCCCCAAGTCCATTTCAGAACGGGTCCAACTTTTTGGACCCGTTAAGTCCTCTACCTTCTGCCATCTGGCCTCATCTGCATATAGAATTCCTGGCAGGCAATGAGACCCTCTGGGGGAGCTCTTCTAGAATATTTCCATCTCCAGCAGACCAGCTCCATAATTTCTCAGGCACCGTGGCTAGGGGAACTAAAGCGCTAATTTGCTGTCTTGAGACGCTTGGCGGTTCTTAGAAAATGCAGAAGAGTGCCGGGGACCAATGAACTTAGTCCGGCCCTAGCAGATTAATATTCTCCAATTTGTCCGAGGAGGAAATTCACTCCCTATTCCTTTTGTTAATCGTAGCAGAGCTCATTTTTGGGCATCCATGTGAATCTGGTGATGCGAGTGAACCTGCGAGCTCCATTCTCTGCTCATCTAAGTGTGTAAGCTATACGAGAGGTGTGCCCCTGAGCCCTACTCACTCACCTGCTCTACTCGCATTATTGAATTTTGTGGGAATATGTAATGATTTCTTGGCTTGGCATGGACGTAGACTGGTGTCTGTGTAATTTCCTTCTGTGATAAGCTTCTATCATTATGTTGGCAATTCTTGCATTTTGAGAAGATAATATTCTCTATTACCAGATGCCTTTAAGCTCACTTTGTAACAGGGTGCTTTTCTGAAACATGCCATACTGGCAGTGTAATATTTATTCCTTAATGATTTTCTTCTGCTCCCAGTGTCCTTGTGATTTCCTACTTGAAAGAGGTTCCTTCTATTCCACAGGAATGGCAATCTCTCTGTTACTTTTGCATATCTGATTTATCATCTGTTCCTGAGATTTACATTCTCTACTCATCATACTCTGTCTTTCCTTCCCAGTGCTGAAAAGAGGATGCGTGTTTCTGGCATGCACACACATTGCTCCGATCATGTAGGAGTTATTCTATGGATAACGTTTCATCTTGTGTCCCAGCCTATTGCTGATCATTAGTCATTCATCATAAGCAAATAGTATGCATGATCACAATGGATATATCATCCACATGTTTTCACCATTCATGCACACATCGATTATGATTACACACACCAGTGGTTTCCTTTTTGTATAAATTATTTTGGCTGGGAACCCAGAAATGAATGCTAAAAGGATGGAGGTATGATAAAGGGGGGAGATGGTGAGAAATTCTCTCAATGACTGAGTTGTTTCTGGCCTTCAGTGTTTTCTGCAGTTTTTCCTATCAGGCAGTGGATATACAGGACTGTATGATGCTACAGTATGTAAACTCAATTCTTCATTATTATGTATGTATCACGTTTCAGGGAAGACCCAGATGCAGACTGTGTCCAAGTAACAAATGTTTACTACTAGAATGGGGTTGGCAAAATGGCAGGTCAAGGGCATGTCAGTAATCCAGATCAGAGTCCAAAAGGTACAGTATGGCAGGCAGTCTCAGGGTTAGGGCAGGCAGAGGTCAATAATCCAGGGTGGTGGGGCAAGGTAGAAGACTGCAGGCAGGCTCAGGGTCAGGATAGGCAGAATGGTCAAAACTAGAAAAAAGGAACTATAAACAGACAGGAACAAGGGGAAAACCGCAGGTATGCTTGACGAACAAAACAAACTGGCAACAGAGAACACAGGTATAAATACACAGGGGATAATGAGGGGAGATGAGCACAAAGACAGGTGAAACAGATCAGGGTGTGACAGTATGACCCTCCAGCCTTCTATCCCCCTGAAGTGAGTGCTGATCTATTTGCAGGAGTATTTTAAAGGGGCAGCGCATTTAAAAGCATGTTTTTCCTCATTTTCTGATATGATGTCAAAATAACATTCTGTTACTGTGAAAATTATGATAATGCCCTTTTTGTGTAAGAGCCGTTTAAAAAAATTGCCTGAATTTTTTGCCTGTTCGGGTGGGACGTAATTTTTGACCGCTGCATAACGTCACCTTGCCATCTGATTATAATAGACCAATTAAAGTGAATCATTTATTTACATATTCCATCCAAGTTTTGGTGCTGGCTCAAAAGCAAAAGAGATTGTTCAGTCTGTCATCCAAAATGTACCAAGATAGCCGACTTGATTTAGCGTGTGTCTTGTCTTTTTTATGTTGTGTTTTCTTTGATGACTGTACAAAACAAATGCTCAAATTGACAATTTGTGACCCATTTCAACAAGCTAGGCATGTGTCGCACGTCATTACTTCACAGGTGAGGCATTTGAATTATTATTAAATGTGTGATCAATTCTTTTTTTTGGGCAGAAATGCCTTCTGGAACGTGTGAACTTTCATGTGCCTTAATAAAGTGAATATTTGACGTGGGGTGCCGTCCTCAAACAATCGCATGGCATGCTTTGGCTGTAATGGCTACTGTAAATCGGACAGTGCAGTTAGATTAACATGAATTTAAGCTTTCAACCGATATAAGACACTTGTATTACCTAAATGTTTAATATCCATAATTTTTATGATTATTTATTTGAATTGCGGGCCCTCCAGTTTCACCGGAAGTTGTTACGCTAGCAGGACACCTAGCCCATTATTTAAGCATGCCCCTTTCAAAAAATGTAGAACTAAAAACAGATATAGCCCTTGGTTCATTCGACTTGACTGCCCTTGACCAGCACAAAAACATCCTGTGATGCACTGCACTAGCTTCAAATAGTCTCCGAAACGTTTCAGGGAAGTCAGAAACCAATATACACAGTCAGTTAGGAAAGCAAAGGCTATCTTTTTCAAACAGAAATTTGCATCCTGCAGCACTAATTCTGAAAAGTTTTGAGACACTAAAGTCCATGGAGAATAAGAGCACCTCCTCTCAGCTGCCCACTGCACTGATGCTAGAAAACACTGTCACCACCAATAAATCCACAATAATCGAGAATACCGACAAGCAAGCATTTATACTACCCACCATTGTGACCTGTACGCTCTCGTTGGCTGGCCCTCGCTTAATACTCGTCGCCAAACCCACTGGCTCCATGTCATCTACAAGACCCTGCTAGGTAAAGTCCCCCCTTATCTCAGCTCGCTGGTCACCATAGCATCACCCACCTGTAGCACGAGCTCCAGCAGGTATATCTCTCTGGTCACCCCCAAAACCAATTCTTTCTTTGGCCGCCTCTCCTTCCAGTTCTCTGTTGCCAATGACTGGAACGAACTACAAAAATCTCTGAAACTGGAAACACTTATCTCCCTCACCAGCTGTCAAAGCAGCTCACAGATTACTGCACCTGTACATAGACCACCTATAATTTAGCCCAAACAACTACCTCTTTCCCTACTGTATTTTATTTATTTGTTTTTTTAGTTTATGGGATTGTGTTTAGTTAAAAAGTCTATGGTTGCCTAGAGTGGTTCTCAATCAGAGGCAGGTGTTTATCGTCGTCTCTGATTGGGAACCATATTTGGTCAGCCATATTCTTTGAGTATTTCGTGGTTGATTGTTCCCGTCTCTGTGTTTGTTGCACCAGATAGGGCTGTTTCAGTTTTTCACGGTTCTTGTTTTGTATATTGTTCATTTTTCATCTTTTATTAAAGATGTATAAAGATAACCACGCTGCGTTTTGGTCCTCCTTTCTTTCATCAGAAGAAAACCGTAACAGCACCCCATTATTTTTAATTCTACTTTGCACATTCTTCCACTGCAAATTTACCATTCCAGTGTTTTACTTGTTATATTGTATTTACTGTGCCACCATGGCCTTTTTTTGCCTTTACCTCCCTTATCTCACCTCATTTGCTCACATCGTATATAGACTTGTTTCTACTGTATTATTGACTGTATGTTTGTTTTACTCCATGTGTAACTGTGTCGTTGTATGTGTCGAACTGCTTTGCTTTATCTTGGACAGGTCGCAATTGTAAATGAGAACTTGTTCTCAAATTGCCTACCTGGTTAAATAGAGGTGAAAAAATAAATAAATAAACATATTCATCACCAAACCCACTGGCTTCCGGTCATCTATAAGTCTTTACTAGGTAAAGCTCCACCAGATATATTCCACTGGTCATCCCCAAAGCCAACACCTCCTTTGGCCGCCTTTCCTTCCAGTTCTCTGCTGCCAATGACTGGAACGAATTGCAAAAATCACTGAAGTTGGAGACTTATCTCCCTCACTAACTTCAAACATCGGCAGTCAGAGCAGCTTACCGATCACTGCAGCTGTACACAGCCAATCTGTAAATAGCCCATCCAACCAAATGGCCTACCAGTATTTCTACTTGCACATCCTCATCTGCACATCTGTCACTCCAGTGTTGATTCTTAATTTGTAATTACTTCGCCACTATGGTCTTTCTTACCTCCTTACCTAATTTGCACACACTGTATACATATTTTCTATTGTGTTATTGACTGTATGTTTGTTTATTCCACGTGTAACTCGTTTTTAATCGCAGTACTTTGCTTTATCTTGGCCAGGTCACAGTTGTAAATGAGAACTTGTTCTCAACTGGCCTACCTGGTTAAATAAAGGTTAAGTAAAATAAAAATAAACTGCTCGGCATCTGACCATAAGGCACTATAGAGGGTAGTGCGTACGGCCCAGTACATCACTGGGGCCAAGCTTCCTGACATCCAGGACATGCAGTACCTGTCAAAAGTTTGGACGCACCGACTCATTCATTTTTACTATTTTCTACATTGTAGAATAATAATGAAGACATCAAAACTATGAAATAACACATATGGTGACAAAATGTATGTTATATTTGAAATTCTTCAAAGTAGCCACCCTTTTGCCTTGATGACAGCTTTGCACACTCTTGGCATTCTCTCAGCCAGCTTTATGAGGTAGTCAAATGGTGTCAATTAGCCTATCTGAAGTTTCTAAAGCCATGATATAATTTTCTGACATTTTACCAAGCTATTTAAAGGCACTGTAAACTTCTGACCCACTGGAATTGTGATACAATGAATTATAAGTGAAATAACCCGTGTCATGCACAAAGTAGATGTCCTAACCGACTTGCCAAAAATATAGTTTGTTTACAAGAAATTGGTGGAGTGGTTGAAAAACAAGTTAACGACTCTAACCTGAGTGTATGTAAACTTCCCACTTCAACTGTACCTTCCATGATTTTGACTTTCATTATAACCTTGTTTTCGATCTGAGATAGATTAGATGCATGTGTCTCAATATATCAGTTGAATTGCAGTGCATCTGTTTATGTAAATTACTGACGGGAATATATGAAGAATGACAACAACCCTTTATTACAGTCTGGTATCTGTATTTACTTTTGAACAAAAGTGTTTACGCATTAGAAAAATGTTAATTAGTGAAATCTCCAGTATCATCACAAAGTCTATTTTGCAAAATGATGAAATTGATTGTGATAATAACGAAGATTATACCATGGGCCATTGCATCTGATACCTAACACAGCAAGTAATACTAAGAGTACTTAGTATTGCTTACTGTGTTTGGCTTTAGAAGCAGAGGCCTATAGTCTACCCTGTAGATAATCATGGCAGACAGGGTATAGGCCAGGATGGCCCACCATGCAAATAGGCTGTTCTAGTCCATCTTCTGCTTATTCTGGTGACCTATCGAAAACAGTACAACAATGATATAGCGAATTAAGATGCATTATGTGGGCTCCTGAGTGGCACAGTGGTCTAAGACACTGTGTGTCACTGCAGTACCTGGTTTGAATCCAGGCTGCATCACATCTGGCCGTGATTGGGAGTGCCATATGTTGACCAGCGTCGCCCCGGATTTGGCCGCCATTGTAAATAAGAATTTGTTCTTAACGGACTTGCCTAGTTAAATAAAATTGATGTATGCCGTTTGTTTTGATGACAAAACAATGTAGCCTACACACCTGTGGATCTCCAGCCAACATGTGCCTTTGTTGTAAGGGGTAAGTGGTGGACCCTAGACCATCCTATTAGCCAACCAGGCTGCGTATTTTAATATAATGTATTTTGTTTCATAATGCCCACACTGTGCTTTTCAGAGGCCAAGGAGGCTCTGGAAAATAAAATATATTTAGGAATTATACACTACCAGTCAAAAGTTTTAGAGCACCTACTCATTCAAGGGTTTTTCTTAATTTTTTACTATTTTCTATATTGTAGAATAATAGTGAAGACATCAAAACTACGAAATAACACATATGGAATCATGTGTTAACCAAAATTCAGATTATTCAAATAGCCACGCTTTGCACACTCTTGGCATTCTCTCAACCAGCTTCATGAGGTTGTCACCTGGAGTACATTTCAATGTTAACAGGTGTGCCTTCTTACAGCGTTGAGCCAATCAGTTATGTTGTGACAAAGTAGGGGGGTATACAGAAGAAAGCCCTATTTGGTAAATGACCAAGTCCATATTACGGCAATATTACGGCAAAATGACAGTCCATTATTACTTTAAACCATGAAGGTGGAGCTAGACAGGATTATCTAGGTTTATGCTTTGGCATCATCTATGGGCTGAATGTTACGTGGGTGGACCAGTTATCACTCTCCTTCCAAAACATGGTTACATTTGTCAAGTCATGTTACAGTATACACTGTAACAAGCACATTGAAGATTTGCAATATGCTGTAAAAGTGGCCAAACTATTAGCTGATTTTGCCTGATCCGGTAATGCTGTCCAGAGTCTCCGTACGGAGGGTGTGATGCGATTTTGGGAACCTACGGAGGCTATATCGAGGAGATGCGGTGCTGTGCACCTCCCAATTTTTTTAACAATGCGAAGGGCTCCATATAGCTCCACATTGACATGATTGGTTGATGGTAGGTGGGGTCGGGAGGTCCTGTATAAACACAAACTCACTTCCTTGACTACTTCCTTAACAGCTCTGCTCCTCAGAGAGCAATAATGATTAATTCCCTGACTTCTATAAAGGCCGTATCGCAGTATGATCTGTAGACTTCGGATTGACCATCCAGAGCCTTTAATTTGATTTTATTTGGTGTAATGGGTGCAGCAATCGTTTGACTTTGTTTATTCAAATCTTATGGTGAATGTCATTCTGCGATTAGGGAGTTTTTGCTTGTCAAACATAGTTGCCATCGTAAAGATTTTAGCCGCTGTTATCTTAGCAGACATGTATCTCTTTAGAAATGATTTTACATTTCTCCCGTGTGCTCACCAGAGATGTGGTACATTGTAAAAAAAAAAACTAGCTGTCAAGTTAGCGAACTATGTTCATTTTTCTTGCAGGCACAACTTATTTCGACCCCTTAAATGTAGATTTCCGCCTTAATAGACATACTTTTGAGTAACTGCTTTTAATGAGCAGTTATATAATAAGGACATGCATAAACTTGGTAATATTGCAACAAAAAAACACCTGGGAGATAAGGCCATGGTCAGAACATAAAATTAAAGACCCTGGAATGAGTAGGTGTGTCCAAACTTTTAACTGGTACTGTGTGTGTGTGTGTAGAGATATATATATATATATACACACACACACACACACACATACACATATATACACATATACATATATACAGAGTATGTACGGTCATTGTGGGGACATCATCGTCAATGCACTTATTAATGAAGCCGGTGACTGTCGTGGTCAACTCCGATGTTATTTGATGAATCCCGGAACATATTCCAATCTGTGCTAGTGAAGCAATCCTGTAGCTTAGCATCCTTTTCATTGAGCCACTTCTGTATTGAGTGTGTCACTGGTCATTTCTGTTCGAGTTTTTGCTGGTAAGCAGGAATCAGGAGGATACAGTTATGGTCAGATTTTGTCAAAGGTAGTGCCTTGTATGCGTTTCTGTGTGTGGAGCAAAGTGCATCTAGAGTTTTGTTGCCTCTAGTTGCACAGGTGACATGCTGGTAAAAAAATATTTCAGTTTCCCTGCATTAAAATCACCGGCCACAAGAAACATTACCTCTGGATGTGAATTTTCTTGTTTGCTTATGGCCCTATAACGCTGGTTGAGTGCAGTGTTAGTGCCAGCATTGGTTTGTGGTGGTAAATAGACAGCTACAAAATAATATAGATTAAACCTCTTGGTAAATAGTCTGCAGAATGTATTTTAAAATGTCATTGCTGTTCAGTTGAGTTTTCTGTTTATATTAGTTCATATGAGTCACAATTCTTGAAAGAGCTGATGGCCTGGTCTTAGCAATGCTAATTAAATCATCCTTTGGTGAAGAGGACTCAGATATCATAGGATTGTTCTGGGTTTTGTATCTCAGCCCAGGTCTGCAGCAAACATGTGGTTTTGACCCACTTTCTGCCCTCATCATCAGTCCTGCAGAGGATTGGTGCAGCTCAGATTAATTCCCCATGAATCACATTTATTCCTTGAATGGTTTTATGTTATTGTTACATAAATTACCTGTTCCATTCTAATGCTTGCCCTCACACATCTGAATATTTCATTATCAGTATGATTATACCTTAAATAGGTATGAGGTATTCTATCTCAGGTGAGCAAAACCTTGAGACATCTTTCAGACTAGAGATCACCCACCAGCAACACACCGCTCACAGCTTTCTTGAGGTTGCCGGATATACAGTTCTTCAGGTCTCATTGATAGGATAGTCTCGAAAGTGTCACGCCTTGGTCATTGTATTTTGTGTTTTTGTTATATGTTTGGGTAGGCCAGGGTGTGACATGGGTTTATATGTTGTTTTTCGTATTGGGTTTGTAGTATTTGGGATCGCGGCTAATTAGGGGTGTTGTATAGGCTTGGCTGCCTGAGGCGATTCTCAATTGGAGTCAGGTGCTTATCGTTGTCTCTGATTGGGAACCATATTTAGGTAGCCTGAGTTCGCTTTGTATTTTGTGGGTGTTTGTACCTGTCTCTGTGTAGTAGTCACCAGATAGGCTGTAATTAGTTTCACGTTTCGTTTGTTGTTTTCGTATTTCAGTTATTTCATGTACCATTTTCATTCATTAAAGTCATGAGTAACCTTCTTACAACAGAGAATTTCGTTACAGAAACACCCATCACTCACAGACCGAGCAGTGTGTAAACTGGCAGGAGCTAAAGGAGGACGTTATGGACAGCAGAAGCATGGAGTATACGACGTGGGAAGAAATCGACAGGTGGGCGGCCGACCCAGAGCGAGTGCAGGAGCCCGCCTGGGATTCCCTGCAGCAATGCGAAGAGGGCTATAGACGAATGGAATCTAAAAGGAAAACACGGCGACGCAGAGCGCAAAACGAAAGTAACCCCCAAACATTTCGGTCTGACTCTCTTCTTACAACAGACGAACGTCGTTACAGAAAGGAGCTCTTCCAGTTCACTAGGTATGTACGTTCTCCAAACAAAACAGAGAGAAATGGTGGTCTACATGCTCGCCAACATAGTTTAATCATGACACCGCCTCGCTTGCCTCTTTCACCACCTCCATGTTAATCGTGAAGAGCAGTTGCAGTGGGAGAGGCTGCACCACTTGGAAAATTGGACATGGGAGGAGGAATTAGACGGTAAAGGACCTTGGGCTCAGCCTGGAGAATATCGCCGTCCCAAGGAAGAAATAGAAGCGGCTAAAGCGGAGAGGCGCAGGTATGAGGAGGCAGCACAGCGACGCGGTTGGAAGCCAGAAAAGCAGCCCAAATAAATTATTGGGGCTAGAGAGACCGGGCAGGCACTGTGTTATGCTATGGAGCGCACGGTGTTTCCAGTGCGGGTGCAGAGCCAGGTGCGGCATATACCAGCCCTTCCTATTGGTCGGGCTAGAGTGGGCATCGAGCCAGGTAAGCTTGGGCAGGCTCGGTGTTCAAGAGCTCCAGTGCGCCTGCACGGTCCGGTCTATCCAGAGCCACCTCTACACACCAGTCCTCCGGTAGCAGCTCCCCGCACCAGGCTTCCTATGCGTGTCCTAGATCCAGTACCACCAGTTCCAGCACCATGCACCAGGCCTCCAGTGCGCCTCGCCTGTTCAGCGCAGCCAGCGCTTTTCTCCTCTCCTGCGCTGTCGGAGTCTCCCGCCTGTTTAGCGCCGCCAGTGCTCCCAGTCTGCCCAGCGCTCCCAGTCTGCCCAGCGCCGCCAGCGCTCCCAGTCTGCCCAGCGCCGCCAGTGCTCCCAGTCTGCCCAGCGCCGCCAGTGCTCCCAGTCTGCACAGCGCCACCAGTGCTCCCAGTCTGCCCAGTGCCGCCAGTCAGCCCAGCGCCGCCAGACAACCAGTCTCTTCCAGATCTGCCAGACAACCTGACTCTTCCAGTTCCGCCAGCCAGCCAGGATTTACCGGAGCCTACTACCTGCCTGAGCTTCCTCTCAGTACTGGGCTTCCTCTCAGTACTGGGCTTCCCCTCAGTACCGGGCTGCCCCTCTGTCCCGGGCTGCGGGCTGCCCCTCTGTCCCGGGCTGCCCCTCTGTCCCGGGCTGCCCCTCTGTCCCGGGCTGCCCCTCTGGGCTGCCCCTCTGTCCCGGGCTGCCCCTCTGTCCCGAGCTGCCCCTCTGTCCCGAGCTGCCCCTCTGTCACGAGCTGCTCCTCAGTTATGTGGGGATCTGGGTGAGGACTATTAGGCCATGGTCGGCGGAGAAGGTGGATTAACCCAGGACGCGAAGGGGAGGAAATAGGACATTTATGGAGTGGGGTCCACGTCCCGAGCCAGAACCGCCACCATGGACAGACGCCCACCCGGACCCTCCCTATGCTCTTGAGGTGCGTCCGGGAGTCCGCACCTTAGGGGGGGGGGTTCTGTCACGCCTTGGTCATTGTATTTTGTGTTTTTGTTATATATGTTTGGGTAGGCCAGGGTGTGACATGGGTTTATATGTTGTTTTTCGTATTGGGGTTTGTAGTATTTGGGATCGCGGCTAATTAGGGGTGTTGTATAGGCTTGGCTGCCTGAGGCGATTCTCAATTGGAGTCAGGTGCTTATCGTTGTCTCTGATTGGGAACCGTATTTAGGTAGCCTGAGTTCGCTTTGTATTTTGTGGGTGTTTGTACCTGTCTCTGTGTAGTAGTCACCAGATAGGCTGTAATTAGTTTCACGTGTCGTTTGTTGTTTTCGTATTTCAGTTATTTCATGTACCGTTTTCATTCATTAAAGTCATGAGTAACCTACACGCTGCATTTCGGTCTGACTCTCTTCTTACAACAGACGAACGTCGTTACAGAAAGGAGCTCTTCCAGTTCACTAGGTATGTACGTTCTCCAAACAAAACAGAGAGAAATGAAATGTTTAATCATGACACCGCCTGGCCTCTTTACATGCTTTAGCAGCCAACATAGTTTAATCATGACACCCACTACCCTGGTGTTACAAGCACCATGCTCTACCAACTGCCTCTTTCACCACTTCCTCTTTTCGAGACATGGGGATCAGGGTCTGGTCCAGGGTAAGCATAGCATCCAGACATCTTCATCCAAATCAAGGTTTGTGACCGCTGTTCTGATGTCGGTCACAGGAAACAATGGTGGAAACTAGAGGTTGACCGATTATGATTTATCGATAACGATTATTGGACGACCAAAAATAACCAATACCGATTAGTTGGACGATTGTTTTATTTGTAATGATGACAATTACAACAATACTGAATGAACACTTATTTTAACTTAATATAAAACCAATAAAATCTACTTAGCCTCAAATAAAAAATTAAACATGTTCAATTTGGTTTAAATAATGCAAAAACAAAGTGTCGGAGAAGAAAGTAAAAGTGCAATATGTGCCATGTAAAAAAGCAGTTCCTTGCTCAGAACATATGAACGCTGGTGGTTCCTTTTAATAGGAGTCTTCAATATTCCCAGGTATGAAGTTTTAGGTTGTAATTATTATTGGATTTGTATTTCATATACCTTTGACTATTGGATGTTCTTATAGGCACTTTATTATTGCCAGTGTAACAGTATAGCTTCCGTTCCTCTCTTCGCTCCTACCTAGGCTCAAACCAGGAACACATCGACAACAGCCACCCTCGAAGCAGCTTTACCCATCAAAAGCCCTTTGAAAGGGGAACAACTACTCTAAGTCTCAGAGCGAGTGATGTTTGAAACGCTATTTTAACACGCATCCCGCTATTCATTTCACATCGGTTACACCTGCCTAATCTTCAGAGTTGATAGGCTTGAAGTCACGAAGAGCTGCTAGCATAACGCACGAAAGTGCTATTTGAATGAATGCTTACGCACCTGCTGGTGCCTACCATCGCTCAGTCAGACTGCTCTATCAAATCATAGACTAAATTATAACATAATAACTGTAATGCTCCGGATGTCGTGGGTGTGGAGTCAAATGCAGGAGACAGAGTTCAATGCTGGGCGTCTTTTACTAGCACCAACGCACCACAGGGTGCTCACAAAAGTTACGTTCCCAACCACAGGGAATCAAAAAGTACAATGGAAAAAATCACGACCAGGCACTAACACGTACCTCTACAACAGAGCCGAAGGTTACATTGAAATAATCCCGCACAACAACCAGGCGGGCCGGCTGTCTAATAAAGACAAACTAATTAAACATGAACAGGTGCTACCACTAAATATACAAGGAGGGGGAGGAAAAACGATCAGTGGCAGCTAATAGGCCGGTGACGACGACCACCGAGCGCCACCCGCCCGGGAAGGGGAAACACCCTCGGTCGGACTCGTGACAATAACACAGAAATACAAGCCTTAGGTCATTAATATGGTCAAATCCGGAAACTATCATCTCGAAAACAAAACGTTTATTCTTTCAGTGAAATACGGAACCATTCCGTATTTTATCTAATGGGCGGCATCCATAAGTCTAAATATTCCTGTTACATTGCACAACCTTCAATGTTATGTCATAATTACGTAAAATTCTGGCAAATTAGTTCGCAACGAGCCAGGCGGCCCAAACAGTTGCAAATACCCTGACCCTGCGTGCCATGAACGCAAGAGAAGTGACACAATTTCACCTGGTTAATATTGCCTGCTAACCTGGATTTCTTTTAGCTAAATATGCAGGTTTAAAAATGTATACATCTGTGTATTGATTTGAAGAAAGGCATTGATATTTATGGTTAGGCGCAGTCGTGCAACGATTGTGCTTTTTTCGCAAATGCGCTTTTGTTAAATCATCCCCCGTTTGTCGAAGTTGGCTGTCTTTGTTTGGAAGAAATAGTGTTCGTAACCAGACAACCGGCCCAAACTGCTGCATATACCCTGACTCTATAGCAAGAGAAGTGACACATTTTCCCTAGTTAAAAGAAATGCATGTTAGCAGGCAATAATAACTAAATATGCAGGTTTAAAAATATATACTTGTGTATTGATTTAAGAAAGGCATTGATGTTTACGGTTAGGTACACGTTGGAGCAACGGCAGTCCTTTTTGCGAATGTGCGACCGCATCGATTATATGCAACGCAGGACACGCTAGATAAACTAGTAATATCATCAACCATGTGTAGTTAACTAGTGTCACGCCCTGGCCTTAGTTATCTTTGTTTTCTTTATTATTTTGGTTAGGTCAGGGTGTGACATGGGGGATTTGTGTTTTTCCTGGTCTAGGGTTTTTTGTATATTTATGGGGCTGTTGCCTTTCTAGGTAGTTTGTAGGTCTATGGTTGCCTAGATTGGATCTCAATTAGAGGCAGCTGTCTATCGTTGTCTCTGACTGGGAACCATATTTAGGCAGCCATATTCTGTGGGTACTTTGTGGGTGATTGTTTCCGTGTCTGTGTTTGTTTCACCACACGGTACTGTTTCGGTTATTTTTTTGTAGTGTTTCGGATAATTTCATTAAAAACTATGCTGCATTTTAGTCCGATCCTTGCTACACCTCTTCAGACGAAGAGAAGGAAATCAGCCGTGACAATTAGTGATTTTGATGTTTTTTATAGATAAGTTTAATGCTAGCTAGAAATTTACCTTGGCTCCTTACTGCATTCGCGTAACTGACAGGCTCCTTGTGGAGTGCAATGTAAAGCAGGTGGTTAGAGTATTGGACTAGTTAACCGTAAGGTTGCAAGATTGAATCCTTGAGCTGACAAGGTAAAAATCTGTCATTCTGCCCCTGAACAAGGCTGTTAACCCACCGTTCCTAGGCCATCATTGAAAATAAGAATGTGTTCTTAACGGACTTGCCTAGTAAAATAAAGGTGTTAAAAAATCAAATAAAAGTCGGCGTTCAAAAATACCGATTTCCGATTGTTATGAAAACTTGAAATCGGCCCTAATTAAATCGGCCTACTTCTAGTGGAAACATTATGTGCCAAAAAAAGTGAATTGGTCAGGTGCCCGTAAGACGGCAGCTATCCACTGCAGTGCCTTCTTGACATGAGATGGGTGAAGTAGACAATCATTTTCACTTAAAACAGTTGTTTGAATTACACATTCTGTTCACATATGACCCCAAAGTGACCTGTCTGGCAATTTGTAGTGTATGACATTTCAGGAAGTAGTTTGAATGTTTTGAACTACTTTGTTTTTTTAAAGTAAACTATATTTTTCTTTAGCGCAGGTTTAGTGTAGCTTATCTTCTTCCATTGTAAAGTAATTGTTAGCTTAGTAAACTACATTTTTAGAGTAGCTTCCTAAATATATACACATCTTCTACAACCTATATAAATCATATCCTATGGCATATCTAAGGTATTATCATACTGATAATGAAATATTCAGATGTGTGAGGGCAAGCAGTAGAATGGAACAGGTAATTATGTAACAATGACAACCATTCAAGGAATAAATGTGATTCATGGAAAATTAATCTGAGCTGCACCAACCCTCTGCAGGACTGATGAGGGCAGAAAGTGGGTCAAAACCACATGTTGGCTGCAGAACTGGGCTGAGATACGAAACCCTGAACAATCCTATGATATGAGTCCTCTTCACCAAAGGTTGATTAATTAGCATTGCTGAGTCCAGGCCAACAGCTCTGTCAACAATTGTGACTCATATGAACTAATACAAAGGGAAAATTCAACTAAACAGAAACTATATTTTAAAATAGATTCTCAGCTGGCAGTTGGTCTGTGGAGACTCAAACTTCAGTCGTGATGACTTTGACCTCCGAGGTAACCGACCATGGAAATTTCAAAGGAAGTACTACTTGCCAAACAGAGGCCGTCTACCCAAGCCAAGACAATAAGTGCAACATACATTAAACATTAGAGTGGTTCTGAGTAGCACACCTCTTACAAAAGTTAAGAATAGTAAAGGAATTCATATTTTAAATCATTGCAGTGTTTAGCCTAGTGGTTAGAGCATTGGACTAGTAACTGGAACGTTGCAAGTTCAAACCCCCGAGCTGACAAGGTACAAATCTGTCGTTCTGCCCCTGAAGAGGCAGTTAACCCACTGTTCCTAGGCCGTCATTGTAAATAAGAATTTGTTCTTAACTGACTTGCCTAGTTAAATAAAGGTAAAAAATATATAAATAAAAGGGTGAGTGATTGAATATTCAATTGCCCAACATAGACACAGGAGCTTTCCCTTTGCTTTGGAACCGCTACCATTTGTTCTCTGCACCCTAGCCTCCCACTCCAGTCATTAAACAAATTGACAACCTCATTTGGCAAATCTACCATAACTCTATCCTCCTGATTCCTGCTTACAAGCAAAAACTCAAACATGAAGTACCAGTTAGGTGCTCAATACAGCAGTTGTCCAGAAAAGTGGATGATAAGCTACAGTTTTTTAAAGAAAACTTTAAGCTCGTCTCTCTTAACAACAAAAAAGTGTCAATACTTTGCCCCTTGATAACCAGCTCACTTCCGTCGTAAAAGCGTTACATTGTCACTGTCCATATCACTGCATAATGCAAAAAATACACGAGAGTTCAGGGGCCTTGCTTTAAAAGTTGACCATTTTCACTGAAGTGTCCAAAACGTCTTTCAAACTGTCAGGCATTCCCTTGGCAGCAAGAGCCTCTCGGTGGATGCTGCAGTGCACCCAAGTGGCGTCGGGAGCAACTGCTTGCACGTGCATTACCACTCTACTATGTCTCCCTGTCAAGGTTTTTGCGCCATCAGTACAGATACCAACACACTTTGACCACCAAAGCCCATTTGATGTAACAAAGCTGTCAAAATATCCTCTCATGTTGTCCTGGTTTCCAGTGGTTTGCAGAAGAGGATGTCGTCCTTAATTGACCTCCCATAAACGTAACGGACATATACCAGGAGCTGTGCCAGGCCCGCCACATATGTTGACTCATCCAGCTGTAACGCATAGAATTCACTGGCTTGTTTGTGAAGCAGTAATTGTTTCAAAACATCTCCTGCAATGTCACTGATGCATCGTGAAACAGTGTTGTTCAATGAAGTAATTGTCTGTATAGTTTTTGGGCCTTTTTCCTCTGCATTGTTCCAGCCATATCCATGGCAGCAGGAAGAATTAAGTCCTCCACAATAGTATGGGGTTTGCCTGTCCTAGCCACTCGGTAGTTCACCACATAAGACGCTTCTAGCACATTCTTATTAATAATGGTATCTGTTGCTTTTATATGTCTTACTGCTCAAAAACTCCCGTGGCTCATTTTTAGAATTGTCATGTTTCGTTTCTAAATGTCTGCGCAAGAGTGAAGGTTTCCCGCGATTGGATGTTAATTATTTGACTAGGCTACCTATATTTGACATTGTGTTGTTATTTCAGCTGAACACTAGATATTTTTGGCAGTGAAACGAGGCTACTCAGGTGAGAAAAAAACCTCACCCAAATGTATAGCCCCGTTGGAAAATATAAAAGGTACTGTTTGAAAATGTTAAAATGTTTTTTTGCCATACCCCCGACAGCATTGCGTGTACCCCAGTTTTGCATTACCTGGTCCATTGTTATAAGAAATGTCCAGCAAGCTATTCTAGTCTAGTTTTTCTCACAATACACATGCACAGGTGTGTGCGTATTGCGCAAGAAACAGAGGCCATAAGTTAGAAGCTTATTATATAATGGCTCAGGGCCAGACCCAGATGCAGACACGGGAGGCAGATGGTTTGAGTGTTTGATATTTATTCCTTCCAAAAGGGGTAGGCAAGAGAATAGTTGTGGACGGGCAAAAGGTCAAAACCAGATCAGAGTCCAGGAGGTACAGAGTGGCAGGCAGTCCCGAGGTCAGGGCAGGCAGACTGTTCAGGCAGGCGGGTACAGAGTCCAGAAAACAGGCAAGGGTCAAAACCAGGAGGACTAGCAAAAGAGAGAATAGCAAAATCAGGAGCATGGGAAAAACACACACTGGTTGACTTGAAACAGACAAGATGAGCTGGCACAGAGAGACAGGGAACACAGGGATAAATACACTGGGGAAAATAAGCGACACCTGGAGGGGGTGGAGACAATCACAAGGACAGGTGAAAACAGATCAGGGCGTGACATATTAGGCATAACCCATAATTATTTAGCTAAATATAAGCATATTGAATGCATTGAATGTATTACCTGAAAGAGGTAGGCTAGGACATCTACAGTATATATGAATAGGGCTATATATCAACATAGAACAGGATTATCTATTTTGGATGCAATTTGAATGGAGTTAACTCAGAGAAAGACTGCGAGAGAGTGCTCGCATGTGCATTGTTTTAAGCAATGCAATAAATCAATTACAAAATAAGGTGACCACTGAAAGACAGATGTAGATGGGTAAATTGGATATGCATTCAGTCTTTATATTACTATAACACAGACTATGCTGCAGCAAATGTCATTAGAACAAAAAGTTACCATGATGAGATGATAGGTCTATGTGCATTGTGAACTGCGCTCCATACTGAGATGGGCTGTCTGTCCCCACCCTCAGCGTTGATGATTCATCATGCAGAGGCCGTAGAGAAGTCCTATTTAGACATTGCATATAAGAGTTAAGAGTTCCATTTCACGGCATGCTATTTACCGGTTTCTGGCGGTTATTTATCCTGGGAAAAGGGAATGGTTTTGGGCGGTATAGGTTCCACCATTCAACCCTAGCTGGGTATCAGGCAAGCAACACATGATGACATGTTTGATGATTTGTGCTCTAGCCTACCACGCAAAGGCAAATACATGCTTAGGAAATTGAATATCACAATTTAAGCCTTCTACCTGCCTTCTGGATCCTATCCCTTCGACCTTCTACAAAACAGTTTTAATTGCATATCTGAAGTGCAAGCTATTGTTAATCACTCCCTGTTCACAAGCACTTTCTTCACTGCACTAAAGACTGCTATGGTGAAACCCCATTCTGAAGAAAGTTCATCTAGATTCTTCAGTCGCTAGCAATTTTCAGCCAATCTCCAATTTTCCATTCTTAAGCAACATTCTGGTTTAATTGGTTTTCAAACAGCTAAATAATTTAAGTGCCAACTTAAAACAAAATAATAATAAGGTATTTTAAAACAAATCCAATGTGGTTTTTGTGCCCACCACAGCACAGAGAAAGCCAGTGTTAAAGTGGTAAATGATCCTAGAGCCAACACAGATGGCAAACAGCTCACTGTACTCTTGGATTCGACATTGATGACCATGATGTCCTTCTGGTCAGACTGGAGAGGGGGGTTGGCCTCTCCAGTCCCGTTCTAAATTGGTTTAGGACCTACTTAACCGGTCAACAGTTTTGTCACCATTGGTGAAAATACAAATCACATGAGGCGATCCACAAGGTTCGAAATGCAGTAAAAAAAATAAAAAATCCCCCCAATCTACACAAAATACCCCATAATGGCAAAGAAAAATCAGGTTCAGAAATTTTTGCAAATTTGTTTTTTTTTACAAAGCTGAAATATTACATTTACATAAGTATTCAGACCCTTAACTCAATACTTGTTGAAGCACCTTTGGCAGCGATTACAGCATCAAGTCTTCTTGGGTTTGACCCTACAAGCTTGGCAAACCTGTATTCAGGGAGTTTCTCCCATTCTTCCCTGCAGATCCTCTCAAGCTCTGTCAGGTTGGATGGAGAGCGTCACTGCACAGCTACCTGGAGCTCTGTCAGATTGACCAGATGGTTCTGACCAAGGCCATTCTCTCCCGATTGCTCAGTTTTGCCGGGTGGCCAGCTCTAGGAAGAGTCTTAGTGGTTCCAAACTTCTTCCATTTAAGAATGATGGAAGGCACTGTGTTCTTGGGGACCTTCAATGCTGCAGATATTTTTTGCTACCCTTCCCCAGATCTGTGCCTCAACACAATCCTGTCTCTGAGGTCTATAGACAATTTCTTTGACCTCGTGGCTTGTTTTTTTGCTCTGACATGCACTGGCAACTGTTTGACCTTATATAGCCAGGTTTGTGCTTTTCCAAATCATGTCCAATCAATTTATTTTAACACAGGTGGACTCTAATCAGGTTGTAGAAACATCTAAATGATGATCAATGGAAACAGGATGCACCTGAGCTCAAATTCGAGTCTTAATAGCAAAGGGTCTGTGTACTTATGTACATAAGGTATCTGTTTTTTTATTTGTAATAAATTTGCAAATCATAGTACCCGCAAAACACTAGTCTCAACATCAACCGTGAAGAGGCGACTCTGGGATGCTGGCCTTATAGCCATAGTTGCAAAGAAAAAGGCATCTCAGACTTTCCAATAAAAAGAAAAGATTAAGATGGGCAAAAGAACAGACACTGGACAGAGAAACTCTGCCTAGAAGGCCAGCATCCCAGAGTCGCCTCTTCACTGTTGAGGTTGAGACTGGTGTTTTGCGGGTACTACATTTACATCATCATACATTTAAGTCATTTAGCAGACGCTCTTATCCAGAGCGACTTACAAATTGGTGCATTCACCTTATGACATCCAGTAGAACAGTCACTTTACAATAGTGCATCTAAATCTTAAAGGGGGGGGTGAGAAGGATTACTTATCCTATCCTACTATTTAATGAAGCTGCCAGTTGAGGACTTGTGAGGCATCTGTTTCTCAAACTAGACTCGATTATGTAATTGTCCTCTTGCTCAGTTGTGCACCGGGGCCTCCCACTCCTCTTTCTATTCTGGTTAGAGCCAGTTTGCGCGGTTCTGTGAAGGGAGTAGTACACAGCAGTACACGAGATCTTCAGTTTCTTGGCAATTTCTCGCATGGAATAGCTTTCACTTCTCAGAACAAGAATAGACTGACGAGTTTCAGAAGAAAGTCCTTTGTTTCTGGCCATTTTGAGCCTGTTATTGAGCCAACAAATGCTATGCTCCAGATACTCAACTATTCTAAATAAGGACAGTTTTATTTCTTCTTTAATCAGAACAACAGTTTTCAGGTGTGCTAACATAATTGCAAAAGGGGTTTCTAATGATCAATTTGCCTTTTAAAATTATAAACTTGGATTAGCTCAAACAACGTGCCATTGGAACACATGAGTGATGGTTGCTGATAATGGGCCTCAGTACGCCTATGTAGACATTCCATTAGAAATCAGCCTTTTCCAGTTACAAGAGTCATTTTCAACATTACAATGTCTACACTGTTTTTCTGATCAATTTGATGTTATTTTAAATGGACAACAAAATGTGCTTTTCTTTTTAAAACAAGGACCTCAAACTATTGAACGGTGGGGTACATATCCCAAACATCCACACTTAGATAAAGGCTTCTGCATTTCAGCCCTGCCACAAAAGGACCAGCCTGACATCATGTCAGTGATTCTCTCGTTAACACAGGTGTGAGTGTTGACAAGGACAAGGCTGGAGTTCACTCTGTCATGCTGATTGAGTTCGAATAACAGACTAGAAGCTTGAAAAGGAGGGTGGTGCTTGGAATCATTGTTCTTCCTCTGTCAACCATGGTTACTTGCAAGGAAACATGTCATCATCATTGCTTTACACAAAAGGGCTTCAAAGGCAAGGATATTGCTGCTGGTAAGATTTTGCCTAAATCATGGAGCACCTTGCCATAAGGCAAAAATGATAACTAAGTGGCTCGGGGAACAAAACATCAATATTTTGGCTCCATGGCCAGGAAACTCCCCAGACCTTAATCCCATTGAGAACTTATGGTCAATCCTCAAGAGGCGGGTGGACAAACAAAAACCCACAAACATCTGACAAAAAATACCTAAAGACACTGAAGCAGCAAACTTTGTGGAAATTAATATTTGTGTCATACTCAACTTTTGGCCATGACTGTACAGCTCAGCATTCAAAAAGAAAGTGCTCTCCAAGCTCATCACTAAGTTCAGGACCATGGGACTGAACACCTCCATTTGCAACTGGATCCTAGACTTCCTGTCGGGCCGCCCCAGGTGGCGAGGGTAGACTATACATCTGCCATGCTGAACTTCAACACGGGGGTCCCTCAGGAGTGCATACTTAGTCTCCTCCTATACTCCCTGTTCACCCATGACTGTGTGGCCGCGCATGACTCCATCGCCATCATTAAGTTTGCTGACAACACAACGGTATTAAGCCTGATCCCCAAATGACAATGAGACAGCCTATAGAGAGGAGGTCAATGACCTGGCAGTATGGTGCCAGGACAACAACCTTTCTCTCAATGTCAGCTTGAGCACGCCCCCATCCATACCGACAAGGCTGTAGTGGAGCGGATTGTGAGATTCAAGTTCTTTTGTGTCCACATCACTAAGGAATTAACATAGTCCACACACACCAACACAGTCGTGAAGAAGGCACGATTACGCTTCTTACCCCTCAGGAGGCTGAAAGGATTGAACAAGTTATCCAGCTGAACCATTGAGACCATCTTTGACTGGCTGCATCACCGTTTAGTATGGCAACTGCTTTGCATCCGATTGCAACCCACTACAGAGGGTAGTGCGTACGGCCCAGTACATCATTGAGGCCGAGCTCAGTGTCATCCAGGACCTCTATAGCAGGCAGTGCTGGACTAAGGCCCTAACAACTGTTAAAGCCTCCAGCTACCCAAGTCATAGACTGTTCTCTCTGTTACCGCAGAGTAAGATGTACCGATGCACCTGGAAGTCTGGAACCAATAGGACCTGAACAGCTTCTACCCCCAAGCCATAAGACCACTAAATATTAAACAAATAGCTATCCGAACTAACTGCATTGAACTGCTTTCCACTCATCACACATGCTGTTGCTACTGTTTATTATCTGTCCTGTTACCTAGTCACTTTACTCTACCTATATTTACATGTATACCTCAATTACCTCGTACCCCTTCACATCGACTGGTACCCTGTGTATATAACCACATTATCGTTACTCATTGTGTATTTATTCCTCATTTGATTATTTTTCAATATTTTTCTCTCTGCATTGTTGGGAAGTAACCATGTCACTGTCAGTCTACACCTGTTGTTTACAAAGCATGTGACAAATACAATTGTATTTTTTTGCAAATGTATAGTTGCAGTAGTAAGCTACACTGCTAAAATGCAATAAAGTAATTAACCACTGAAAAAACTGCCTAGATTTGAATTTAGTTCAAAGACAACCAAGCAACTGCAAAATGTAATTAAATGACTAGTTGAATTACATGGAGTTCACTACTCAACAACACGGATTGTGAATGATTCATTTCTTTGTCATATTCAGATTTTCTGGCCTAGCTCTGTAACCAGTAATAGACCTGCCCGTATTAAAAGTATTACATTTTTTTTTTTTTTACCAACTTCCATTCCCTAGAAATTGAATGAAATGCAGCAAGAGTGATTAATTTGCTTGTCGGCTGAGAGCGAAAGAGTGTAAAAATCCACAGTTAATTTCTTCTCCCTCTCCAAATTGATTAGCAGATCAAAAGGCTAATTCAAACCTTGAGGAGCTGTGCTTGGAACGAGATTCCCCCAAAAGAACTCCATAAAACACACGTGTCACTCCTGTCACACACTAACTCTCCAGCAGCACCCACCAAGCTCGCCTGGCTGTCCCACAATTCAGCACACGTCTCCCTAGTCTCTCCATTGATGGACTCACCAGTTTTCCGCTCAATTTTTTTTTTTAGCAAAAGACAATTTGATGGGTTAAACCTCTTGAAATAAGTGTAAAAGTAAAAGTAATGATAGTACTAATCCAATTAGATGTCGAATCAAGTTAAATAAAGAAGGAAAACGACTACTAATTCTCCTTTAAGCCTTTGATCTGCTGTTTCAGAACATGACGGGATGGTAAAAACGAAAGGATGAAACTATATTAAATAGCAGAGGTGTTAACGTTAAGGCATTAGACTGGGAGCTTGACAGAAGAGACTTCATCTTTTCATTACATGTAACACAAAATATTAGTGGCGTATCACTCAGGCAGTCTCCAACCTACTACTGCCAAAGAGAGACGGCTTTAGGGAGTACGATGTTCGGATGACGGCATGTTATTAAGAGCGGTGTCACAACTCCTGGCCATTGTGGGAGATATTGAACGTGTCTGTAAGTCAGATGACGCAAGCTCGCTAGTGCTCAGGAAGAGGAGAATTCATGAACCAGGAGTTATAGGATTTATGGAATGGTTTATATGTTATTTCTCCAACTTCCAGGTACAGTGCATGTAAGGGCATATCATATTATAAGAGCCCTGCTCAAGGTCAGAAGAGCTTGGAAGAGAGCCTGCAGAGACTACAGGTAGGGCCCTATAAAGTCTGTTAGATTTTTTCCCAAGTTCCGTTTTCTCTGTTTTGTTTTCTCAGGTTTTTCAAAACCACACTTTATTAATAGAAAAACAACTCGAATGGATGTTGTAAGTCCACAGCAATGCTTAAACCACATCAAGAGACCACTTTCGAGGTCTGATTTTTTTGTTTAGTTTTAGTCAATTTTGGGGTGTAATTACCCTTTAGTTCCAGTGTGCACCTACTGTAGCAAGAGGCTGTTGTTTGGTGTGGTGGTAGAGAGCGAAACAAATACCCACTGGATTGATGAAAATAATAATATCATTCTGCCAGGTAAGCATAGGCTACTTTGTAGTTAACATTGAATTGAGAAGACTATCAGCATCTTTGCTAGTGGCTACACAAAGTGGTAGACGCTCGCACCGCACACACACAGACGGGGAATTCTCAGTGCCTCTTCAGAAAGTTGCAGGAAATACGAATCACTGATGCATTCTGTTGTCATATGATAAACTTAAGAAAATTACTATATTTCAATACATTTAGTTGATTTCCTACTGAGTTCAATACATTTTTGTATATTGTTGAATTCCATTTTAATGTCCGTATTCCGTCTGCAGGCTATTAGTGAAGTTTCTTTCCTATATCCAGGACCGCCTCACACACACACACACACACACACACACACACACACACACACACACACACACACACACACACACACACACACACACACACACACACACACACACACTGTCAAATCAAAAATGTTTAACAGGTGTAGATTAACAGTGAAATGCTTACTTTCGGGTCCTTTTTCAACAATGCCTAGTAAAAGATAAAGATAAACTATCAAAATTGAAAGAGTGGCACACACACACATACAATAAGTGCACACACGGATGCACACACAAGCACATGGACACAACAAGAAATCTCTTGTTGTTTAAGGAATTGAAAAGAAGGATGAGACAATCCAGGCATTGCACACAACTTTTTATGTAACTTCTACCTTAGGTCAAATCCATTATGTTGCCACAGCTACCAGGTTGTTCTGAACTATAAATGATGATGTCAGACCACAGCCACATTAGAACAGATGAGACATAATAGATGTTTAGAGTGCAGGTGATGTGATGCCTTTGAGACGATCATGAGGCAATGCAACACTGCAGCACACTGATGAGAGGGGTCAGAGTTAGATTGTGTACCAAATGGCACCCAGTATTTGTGGGTCAGTATTCTCACTCATCATTATTCACGATTCATTCAGGACTTTCTGTAATCATGGTAGCATCCACGTCAATGTAGAAGTGTTTACAAACATATTCCATTCCTATTTACAATAAAAGTGACTCCAATGACTACATTATTCACCTTTCATTTCTATTGGGCACAAAATAATCTGAAGCAAAACAAGCAGCAAATGCAGCCAACAAATTTGTCGTCACAGCCTTGATGTAGTCATTGCGTGCTACGAATATGTGACCAAATACTTAACTTTAGACTACTTTAATAAACATAAGTGAATTTGTCCCAATACTTTTTGAACCATAAAATGGGGGGACCCGATATGGATGAAAATACCCTCAAATTAAAGCTAACAGTCTGCTCTTTAACCTCATAGTCATTGTATAATTTCCAAATACTTCTGTAGGTTACTTTATAACCGTTCTCCAAATCAGTGGAACGGCTACAGCAGCCAGCAAGAAGGGGAAGCGATTGTAAATGCAAATTCCCAACAAGTGCCTGGAAAAAGTTGAAAGTTGTTGAAAGGTCCTCCATGGGAGACAAGTACAGCCAGGCTTGATTACATTTAAAAGGAGACTGATATACATTTGATTAAAAAATAATTCATTATTCAAGAAAACACCTGCAAAACCAACCGGTATCGTTCTGTCCATGGAGACAGACGCTGTTCACAGATAGTCACCACCAGGATTCAGTTTCTGACTCAGTGTACCCAGGAGATACTGTATCTTTCAACACACTGAGGGAGAACACTTGGTTCACAGGAGTATAGTCATTCTGTTCAGCTGATGTTTCGCCAATAGTCTATCTATCACAGCATATACAGTGCCTTGCTAAAGTATTCGGCCCCCTTGAACTTTGCGACCTTTTGCCACATTTCAGGCTTCAAACATAAAGATATAAAACTGTATTTTTTTGTGAAGAATCAACAACAAGTGGGACACAATCATGAAGTGGAACAACATTTATTGGATATTTCAAACTTTTTTAACAAATCAAAAACTGAAAAATTGGGCGTGCAAAATGATTTAGCCCCTTTACTTTCAGTGCAGCAAACTCTCTCCAGAAGTTCAGTGAGGATCTCTGAATGATCCAATGTTGACCTAAATGACTAATGATGATAAATACAATCCACCTGTGTGTAATCAAGTCTCCGTATAAATGCACCTGCACTGTGATAGTCTCAGAGGTCCGTTAAAAGCGCAGAGAGCATCATGAAGAACAAGGAACACACCAGGCAGGTCCGAGATACTGTTGTGAAGAAGTTTAAAGCCGGATTTGGATACAAAAAGATTTCCCAAGCTTTAAACATCCCAAGGAGCACTGTGCAAGTGATAATATTGAAATGGAAGGAGTATTAGACCACTGCAAATCTACCAAGACCTGGCCGTCCCTCTAAACTTTCAGCTCATACAAGGAGAAGACTGATCAGAGATGCAGCCAAGAGGCCCATGATCACTCTGGATGAACTGCAGAGATCTACAGCTGAGGTGGGAGACTCTGTCCATAGGACAACAATAGTATATTGCACAAATCTGGCCTTTATGGAAGAGTGGCAAGAAGAAAGCCATTTCTTAAAGATATCCATAAAAAGTGTTGTTTAAAGTTTGCCACAAGCCACCTGGTATACACACCAAACATGTGGAAGAAGGTGCTCTGGTCAGATGAAACCAAAATTGAACTTTTTGGCAACAATGCAAAACGTTATGTTTGGCGTAAAAGCAACACAGCTCATCACCCTGAACACACCATCCCCACTGTCAAACATGGTGGTGGCAGCATCATGGTTTGGGCCTGCTTTTCTTCAGCAGGGACAGGGAAGATGGTTAAAATTGATGGGAAGATGGATGGAGCCAAATACAGGACCATTCTGGAAGAAAACCTGATGGAGTCTGCAAAAGACCTGAGACTGGGACGGAGATTTGTCTTCCATCAAGACAATGATCCAAAACATAAAGCAAAATCTACAATGGAATGGTTAAAAAATAAACATATCCAGGTGTTAGAATGGCCAAGTCAAAGTCCAGACCTGAATCCAATCGAGAATCTGTGGAAAGAACTGAAAACTGCTGTTCACAAATGCTCTCCATCCAACCTCACTGAGCTCGAGCTGTTTTGCAAGGAGGAATGGGAAAAGATGTCAGTCTCTCGATGTGCAAAACTGATAGACATACCCCAAGCGACTTACAGCTGTAATCGCAGCAAAAGGTGGTGCTACAAAGTATTAACTTAAGGGGGCTGAATAATTTTGCACGCCCAATTTTTCAGTTTTTGATTTGTTAAAAAAGTTTGAAATATCCAATAAATGTTGTTCTACTTCATGATTGTGTCCCACTTGTTGTTGATTCTTCACCAAAAAATACAGTTTTATATCTTTATGTTTGAAGCCTGAAATGTGGCAAAAGGTCACAAAGTTCAAGGGGGCCAAATACTTTCGCAAGGCACTGTAAATACCATCCATCAAGTCCTAATGAACTATTTAGGCTAGTTAAAAGGGTGATGTACAGTTGAGGTTGGAAGATTACATACACTTAGGTTGGAGTCATTAAAAGTCGTTGTTCAACCACTCCACACGTTTCTTGTTAACAAACTATGGTTTTAGCAAGTCGGTTAGGACATCTACTTTGTGCATCACACAAGTAATTTTTCCAACAATTGTTTACAGACAGATTATTTCACTGTATCACAATTCCAGTGGTTCAGAAGTTTGCATACACTATGTTGACTGTGCCTTTAAACAGCTTGGAAAATTCAAAAAAATGTCATGGCTTCAGAAGCTAATTGACATCATTTGAGTCAATTGGAGGTGTACCTGTGGATGTATTTCAAGGCTTACCTTCAAACTCATTGCCTCTTTGCTTGACATCATAGGAAAATCAAAATAAATTGTAGACCGTCACAAGTCTGGTTCATCCTTGGGAGTTATTTCCAAATGCCTGAAGATACCACGTTCATCTGTACAAACAATAGAACGCAAGTATAAACACCATGGGACCATGCAGCCGTCATACCATTCAGGAAGGAGACACTTTTTGTCTCCTGGAGATGAACGTACTTTGGTGCTAAAAGAGCAAATCAATCCCAGAACAACAGCGAAGGATCTTGTGAAGATGCTGGAGGAAATGGGTACTAAAGTATCTAAATCCACATAAACTGAAAGGCTGCTCAGCAAGGAAGAAGCCACTGCTCCAAAATCACCATAAAAAGACAAACTACGGTTTGCAACTCCACATGGGGACAAATATCATACTTTTTGGATAAATGTCCTCTGGTCTGATGAAACAAAAATAGAACTGTTTGACAATTGTTACGTTTGGAGGGAAAGGGGGACCTTTGCAAGCCGAAGAAACCCATCCCAACCATGACGCACGGGGGTGGCAGCATCATGTTGTGGGGGTGCTTTTCTGCAGGAGGGTGCACTTCACAAAATAGATGGCATCATGAGAAAGGAAATTATGTGGATATATTGAAGACATCAGTCAGGAAGTTAAAGCTTGGTTGCAAATGGGTCTTCCAAATGGACAATGACTCCAAGCATACTTCTAAAGTTGTGGCAAAATGGCTTAAGGACAACAAAGTCAAGGTATTGGAGTGGCTATCCCAAAGACCTGACCTCAATCCCACAGAAAATGTGTGGGCAAAACTGAGAAAGCGTGTGCAAGGAAGAAGGCCTACAAACCTGACTCATTAACACCAGCTCTGTCAAGAGGAATGGGCCAAAATTCACCCAACTTATTGTGGGAAGCTTGTGGAAGGCTACCTGAAATGTTTGACCCAAGTTAAACAATCCTGGTGGTGACTAATTGTGAACAGTGACTGTCTCCATGGACGTTTGACCCAAGTTAAACGAGCCCTAGAGTGGGCAAACGCAGTGTGGATGGCCCAGACTCGGCGAGGGATTACTAACCCGAGTTCACCCGCCAATTCCGAGCTGTGTTCGATCACCCACCAGAGGGTCGTGCGGTGGGTGAACGGTTCAGGACCTTGGCCGCAGGAGCAGGGTGGAACGACAGAGCTTTGATAGACCATTTCCAATGTAGCCTCAGGGAGGACGTCCGCAGGGAGCTAGCGTGTCGGGACACCACCCTCACATGGTCTCTCCACCGCCTCGCCTCTGGGCATCGAGGGTGAGGAGCCTACAGTACCTCGTGGACTGGGAGGGGTACGGTCTGGAAGAGAGGTGCTGGGTACCGGTGGAGGACATTTTGGATCCGTCTCTCCTGAGAGACTTCCACCGCCTTCACCCAGATCGCCCGGCACCTCTCCCTCCGGGCCGCCCTCGAGGCCGGTGGCGGTGCGCGGCGGGGGGGGGGGTACTGTTCGGGTGGGGCTCGGTGGTCATCGTCCTACTAGCTGCCACGGATCTCTTTTTCGTGGTCTGTTTGTTTTGTCTTATTAGTTGCACCTGTGTCCTTGTGTGTGCTTGATGGGCTTCCTTACTTAAAGTACGTTTACCCGCCCTTGTTTTGTGCGGGATTAATTTTGTGTTACGTGTGTGCGTTAGTTAGGTGTGTTCGTGTTCTGGACCTGGCACCCTGTGTTTTGGGTGGTCCATATATTTCCGTGCCCTGTGTTGTGGGCTTGTTTGTTTGTGCCGGATTAAAGTGCACTTTTTCCCTGTGGAACTCTGCGCCTGATTCCTTCCTCACACACCTAGTCCCGCGTGACAGTGTGACCTTTAGCTTGAACATACACACGCACACGCAAACACTGTCAGATACAGTATTTTAGCAAGATGAATACACTGCTCAAAAAAATAAAGGGAACACTAAAATAACACATCCTAGATCTGAATGAATGAAATATTCTTGCTAAATAATTTTTTCTTTACATAGTTGAATGTGCTGACAACAAAATCACACAAAAATGATCAATGGAAATCAAATTTATCAACCCATGGAGGTCTGAATTTGGAGTCACACTCAAAATTAAAGTGGAAAACCACACTACAGGCTGATCCAACTTTGATGTAATGTCCTTATGAGGCTCAGTAGTGTGTGTGGCCTCCACGTGTCTGTATGACCTCCCTACAATTCCTGGGCATACTCCTGATGAGGTGGCGGATGGTCTCCTGAGAGATCTCCTCCCAGACCTGGACAAAAGCATCCGCCAACTCCTGGACAGTCTGTGGTGCAATGGTGGAGGTGGATGGAGCGAGACATGATGTCCCAGATGTGCTCAAATGGATTCAGGTCTGGGGAATGGGCGGGCCAGTCCATAGCATCAATGCCTTCCTCTTGCAGGAACTGCTGACACACTCCAGCCACATGAGGTCTAGCATTGTCTTGCATTAGGAGGAACCCAGGGCCAACTGCACCAGCATATGGTTTCACAAGGGGTCTGAGGATCTCATCTCGGTACCTAATGGCAGTCAGGCTACCTCTGGTGAGCACATGGAGGGCTGTGCGGCCCCCCAAAGAAATGCCACTCCACACCATTGACTGACCCACCGCCAAACCGGTCATGCTGGAGGATGTTGCAGGCAGCAGAACGTTCTCCACGGCGTCTCCAGACTCTGTCACATCTGTCACATGTGCTCAGTGTGAACCTGCTTTCATCTGTGAAGAGCACAGGGCGCCAGTGGCGAATTTGCCAATCTTGGTGTTCTCTGGCAAATGCCAAACGTCCTGCACGGTGTTGGGCTGTAAGCACAACCCCAACCTTTGGACGTCGGGCCCTCATACCACCCTCATGGAGTCTATTTCTGACAGTTTGAGCAGACAAATGCACATTTGTGGCCTGCTGGAGGTCATTTTGCAGGGCTCTGGCAGTGCTCCTCCTGCTCCTCCTTGAACAAAGGCGGAGGTAGGGGTCCTGCTGCTGGGTTGTTGCCCTCCTACGGCCTCCTCCACATCTCCTGATGTACTGGCCTGTATCCTGGTAGCGCCTTCATGCTCTGGACACTACGCTAACAGACACAGCAAACCTTCTTGCCACAGCTCGCATTGATGTTCCATCCTGGATGAGCTGCACTACCTAAGCCACTTGTGTGGGTTGTAGACTCAGTCTCATGCTACCACTAGAGTGAAAGCACCGCCAGCATTCAAAAGTGACCAAAACATCAGCCAGGAAACCATAGGAACTGAGAAGTGGTCTGTGGTCACCACCTGCAGAATCACTCCTTTATTGGGGGTGTCTTGCTAATTGCCTATAATTTCAACCTGTTGTCTACAGCATGTGAAATTTATTGTCAATCAGTGTTGCTTCCTAAGTGGACAGTTTGATTCCACAGAAGTGTGATTGACTTGGAGTTACATTGTGTTGTTTAAGTGTTCCCTTTATTTTTTGGAGCAGTGTATGTTAGGTGTTACTTTAAGTATTTTACTTTTAAATATGTGTTTTGTTAAGACTTAATGGCCATTAAAAAATAAATAATTGTGGAATGGATGTCAAACTATTGCTCTTTTTATATGGGGGAAGCAAGTTTAGTAAACTCTATCCTGTGTTACATATCGAGTCATGTTACGCCTATATTACTGAAGATATCACTGAGAAGGATAATTCTATATTTTGTGTATGGCAGATCTTTATCATAAATTGGATTGTGCCATTCACATCTTGTGAGAACTCTGAAACATTCTTCATGTGCCTTTGCAGTTCCAATTATGTCCATTCCAGACCTGATGAAATCATTGCAACACTGAAACCGTGTGCCACACTATCCCCCAATATCTGCTGTGCAGCTATCATCTCTCTTACAAGCACTAAGATACCCCCTCAGCTTTGATTTTGAGTACCCCAGTCACAGCAGAGCTATACACTGATACTATACTTTATTTTTTAGCTGAGGCAGAGAACAAGCCTGATTTGAAGTGTTCGTTATTCTGAAAGGGGGCCTTGTGTATTTCAGGGTCTGACTGGTACTCACCGCCACTTCAAAGCTGACAGAATGAGAGAGGCCATGAATAGAGAATTCAGGTGAAGTAGGGGCAGCACTCAGTGTGGTCCACTGACTCACAAAACAGGGCCATAGATGGTCAGAGAAATTTGTTTGAGGGAGCGTGATGGCCATTTCTGGCGTGTGGAAGTTCCACTCTACTCTTTTTTGGAGTTGATCCAAATGTAGCTGCTGTACTGCATACTTGAATTGAATAACCTTTTAATGTGAGTGTAAACTACTTGTTCATCTAGAGCAAGGAAACTAGATATACAAGGAATCATGTTTTGGCATAGCAAAAAATCAGTTATTTTAACACAAGATTTGTATAAATGTGTGGTTATACTAGTGAAAGACCGGCCCCACAATTTCAATTATAAACTGGGTGGTTCGAGTCCTGAATGCTGATTGGCTGACAGCTATGGTATATCATACCATATACCACAGGTATGACAAAACATTTGTAACCAGTTCATAATAGCAATAAGGCCCGAGGGGGTGTGTTATATGGCCAATATACCATAGCTTTGTTATACACTGCTGGATAGGCCAACATGTAATGTGTGTCTCTTCAACTAAACAAACCCCCATTTTGGTAGTCTATTGAGGCTAAACCACTGCAATGATAATGTGAAGTGGGTCTCCAAGGCCCAAATGGCTCAGTGACAGCGAAGCTCCCAGCTCTGCATGTTTGTTTTAATGCGCACAGCCAGCCTGTGAAGAGGGGCTCAATCTACTGCAGAGAAAATTACAAAGACCAATCAATACAAATGTGTCCTACAAAGTTAAATACCAGGTTGTCTGATAAACATCCACCTCTCCCTGCAGTTAAATCCTGCCTCATGGAGGCAACCTGACTCAGAGTTTGACTGCAGATAGACGGACTAGTCTATGACAATGACCATAGGAATTGGCAAGACAGCACAGCTAGATCTGTGTACAGGCGACAGATCGGGAGAGACTCACATCCAACTCTAATACAAGTAGTCAAAGATCAGAGCCCCTCAACTTGTCAAGAGGAACAAGACAGGGGTCTCTGATCTATTTATTAGCTATTGAAGAAAAATAGGACGTTTTGTACCTCACAAGAAGAGTGATTGTTACTACCACAATTTCTCTGACGACAATTAAGCACAAATTACACCAGTGTCCATTCAAGGCTCCCTTTTGTAACATTTTCCACAGAGATGCTGTATAATATTCTGTCATCCTTCACTCTTCTTTCCCATCGAATGAGTCTTAAATTGTTGTTTTAATTAACCGGGAGACTTTTGAGAGGTTCCACAGGCACACAGAGGTCAAATCCAAAATAAATAGCCTTGGCTTTATGTCCGAACCGTGTTAAGCGTAGGTGTCATTCCCTTTTCATGCACTTTTCTCTCCATGTGTATTCTGACCTTGAATTTAAGCATGAGAATATCATGCTACTCACCTGCTATTCGTTTTCAGTGGTGTGTCTTCATAAGGTTTTGCGAACCTACCGGTTCCAAGTGGAAGAAGCATTTACTTTATTTTTTCAGATAGAAATAACACTACTGTATATAAGAACTAGGTAAATTAGTAATCCGTTTGGATAAGGGAATTGCAAATATAAATCACACTTGTTTTAGATATACAGTACCAGTCAAAAGTTTGGACTGGGACGACCCTCCCTCTCTGTCTGCCAAATTCTCTCTCTTTGTGCTTTTTTCTTCAATAAGATGTCGGTGGGCGGAGCCGGGAGGGTCGGTCAGTAGAGGGTCTTCAGTAAAATGGGAGACACCTGGGTTTGGGTGTCCCAGGATAAATGCACCTCTAGACCCATTCATTGAGAAGACTCTCCATGCAGACAGACAGATTTTAGTTGTGGCATTTTTATGGCTATTTGGTTTGTTTGCGTTGGCAACATTCAACACCCCATCACTCACTTACACTACTGACTAAACACACACCATTGTTAATTGTACTTACTTCAGTTAATAAATATATTTTGCTATTCTTTATCTCCACGTTGTCTCCATTTTGTAACGGGCTTCGAGTCGTTTCATGACAGGACCCACCTACTCATTCCTGTCATGTATAAATTATTGCAAACAGGCACAAGAATACGTAATAGGGGGTTTTAATACTCCACCCCAAAATACAACATGACATGAAAGGCACAGGGACGAAGCCCAAAGCAAACACGTATGCAAACATAGGGATGTAACAAACAGAGTGATGTTAAACCTCTAATAAATACACGGGACGAGACCTGTAATGATAGAAGGGACGAGACCCTTAATAACAAGTACAAAATACGCGCAGAGCAAAACCACAAGACCAACGGATATGGGAACAACAACCAACAAAACAATGGTGAATAGAGGGCACATACAGTGGGGCAAAAAAGTATTTAGTCAGCCACGAATTGTGCAAGTTCTCCCACTTAAAAAGATGATGCCTGTAATTTTCATCATAGGTACACTTCAACTATGACAGACAAAATGAGAAAAAAAATCCAGAAAATCACATTGTAGGATTTTTAACTGTACCTTGATAAGGTGTCTGAGAATACCAACTACTTCGAAGTGCATCATTTCCTTAGTCGGAATCGGGCCCCAAGTGAACAGAAAGCCAATTTCACATTTCATCTATCGCTAAACTCCAGGCTTCGATTGATGTAAAAACATGTTTTTTAAAGGTTTGGTGGTTTCAAAGGAAAACAATATATTTTTTGTTGAAATTCAAAGAAGACTCCATGGAAATGATATACAGCCAATTATGTCTTGAAGGTTTTCTTCGATCTATAGCCGTGTGTGTGTGTGTGTGTGTGTGTGTGTGTGTGTGTGTGTGTGTGTGTGTGTGTGTGTGTGTGTGTGTGTGTGTGTGTGTGTGTGTGTGTGTGTGTGTGTGTGTGTGTGTGTGTGTGTGTGTGTGTGTGTGTGTGTGTGTGTGTGTGTGTGTGTGTGTGTGTGTGTGTGTGTGTGTGTGTGTGTGTTGGGGGCAGAGAGGGAGCCGAGGCGAGGCAGAGGGGTGGCAGGGTGGTGGCGCCTCAAAAAGCATCAATAAAGACTTGAGCAGCAAGCTCTCCTGGGTGTGAGATTGGCACTATTGATTTGTCTCTCAGAAGATAACATTTTCCGTTCTGGACTTATCGTATTGACATCTTTCAAAATATCATACATTTACATACCCTTATTCGTCTCTTTCGGTGTTGTTTTTGCTGTATGCCTACAGGATCATATTGACACGTTTTGAAGTATTTTCCTCAAACCCTCAGAGAACAAAAACAAAATGCTTGCTTGTAAATTATTAATGCAGTAGAAGGCACATCATGAAGTATTAATTGTCCAATCATTAAATGAATGAGAAGATATCAGTAACTACACCCGTATAGGGATTCTGCATTACAGACCACAAACATGGTGGATGGGTGTGCTAACTGAGGTGAAATACGCTAGCCAGTGTATTGATTGAGATCATGTGATTCTGCCTCCTTCCCAGAGGACCTTGCTTATTTACAGTCTGTATCCGTCCGTATCGATTGAGGAATGCTGGAGGTTGGTTGAATGGTAGCCAGGCCAATACAGCATGGCAACCAAAGACTTAGACTGCTGCCGTGGCCGAAGGCTCTAACCATTGGATCTCTGACCCTGTTTGACATTCAACTAGGTTTTACTGCTGGTCATAACTTTTCACTCAATATCCTAGAATGGCAACGCTGAGTGGACAAAATGTTAGGATGCTGGCCCATATTGACTCCATTGCTTCCCACAATTGTGCCAAGTTGGCTGGGTGTCCTTTGGGCGGTGGACCATTCTTGATAGGGAAACTGTTGAGTGTGAAAAACCCAGCAGCGTTACAGTTCTTGACACAAACTGGTGCGCCTGGCACCCATACCATGTTCAAATGCATTTCAATATTTTGTCTTGCACATTTACCCTCTGAATGGCACACAAACAATCCATGTCTCAATTTTCTCCAACAAACTGCAACCTAGAAGCTCTAGGATATGATTGTTTCATTTTATTTATACATTTGTCTTTGCACCAGTGAATATAGCTTATTCAAACCCATTTTCTGAGAGTAGAACCCTAAAGGATGTTCCAGTTGGGTGAAACTGTCCACGACATTTACAACTCCCATTTGTTAAGGCCTGTCTCTTTACCTAGAGTATATGAAAGTCACGCACCATCATAGCAGAGAGAATGGCAACGGAGGAGCCGGCTGCCGTTTTCGGGCTCCTAACCAATTGTGCTACTGTGTGAGTTTTTTTCACAACTAATTATGTACATAATATTTCTGCCATCATCTCTTATGACCGAAAATAGCTTCTGGATATCAGGACAGCAATTACTCACCTCGGAACTGGACAAAGATGCTTTATTTAACGAGTGGGATGCAAAGGATTTACTTCAGACACCCGACAAGGCCCAAATCCCCATCATTCACACGAGAAAGAGACAAAGATATTGGGGACGTAGGTCTGGGTGCCTCTGTATACTGTTCCTTTTGTCCATGTGGGAAAGGGCAGTGTGGAGTGCAATAGAGATTGTATCATCTGTGGATCTGTTGGGGCGGTATGGAAATTGGAGTGGGTCTACGGTTTCCGAGATAATGGTGTTGATGTGAGCCATGCCCAGCTTTTCAAAGCACTTGACTACTGACCTGAGTGCTCCGGATCGGTAGTCATTTAGGGAGGTTATCTTAGTGTTCTTGGACACAGGGACTATGGTGGTTTGCTTGAAACCTGTTGATATTACAGACTCAGACAGGGACAAGTTGAAAATGTCAGTGAAGACACTTGCCAGTCAGTGCATGCTGTCTGTCCAACATCACTACTCTGGACGGCTCTGACTTAGAATATGTGGACAACTACAAATATGTATGTGTCTGGTTAGACTGTAAACTCTCCTTCCAGACTCATATCAACCATCTCCAAACCATCTGCAAAACTGCTACCGGAGGACTGGAGTGTGGAGGTGGCACAGGATGGGCTAGACCGTGAAGGCGTACTGGAGATCTTGAGAGCAGTGTTAGCACAGGACGTGCAAGGCTATGGATGTGCACAGGAGGCTTAGTGCGTGAGGCTGGCACATTTTTCACCAGCCGACTAACACGCACCTCAGGACGAGTATGGAGCGCTGACCCAGATGCCATTAAATCCCCGACACGATCCGTCGGATGAATATCGTATCTAAAGCACCATACTAGCAACTCCCTCATTACTCTCTCCTCCACTTTCCCCCTTAACTCCTTCACAGTCTATGCTTCACTCACCTCTAACACCGGCTCTGGTTCTGGTCTCCTCCTTGGCTCCTCACGATAAACAAGGAGAGTTGGCTCTCCTGACTCAGCCATACTCTCCCTGAGCCCCCCCCAAGAAATTCTTGGGGCTGGTTCTCAGGCTTCCATCCGCTATGCCGTGCTCCCTCCTCATATCTGCGCCTCTCAGCTTTCGTCGCCTCCAGTTCTTCCTTGGGGCGGCGATATTCTCCAGGCTGAGCCCAGGGTCCTTTACCGTCCAGTTCTTCCTCCCATGTCCATTTCTCCAGGTGGTGCAGCCTCTCCCACTGCAGCTGCTCTTCACGATTAACAGGGAGAGTAGGCTCAGGTCTGACTCCTGACTCTGCTACTCTCTCCCTGAGCCCCCCCCCCCCCCCATAAATATTTGGGGGTGACTTTCGGGTTTCGCTCTGCGCTGCCGTCTCTTTCTTTTCGATTCCATTCGCCTATATCCCTCTTCGCACTGTTCCAGCGAATCCCAGGCGGGCTCCTGCACTCTCTCTGGGTCGGCCGCCCACCTGTCGATTTCTTCCCACGTCGTATACTCCATGCCTCTGATGTCCATAACGTCCTCCTTTCGCTGCTGCCTGCTAACACGCTGCTCGGTCCGAGTGTGGTGGGTGATTCTGTAACGGCGTTCTTCGTTTGTAGAAAGAGAGTCGGACCGAAATGCAGCGTGGTAGTTACTCATGACTTTAATGAATGAAGAGCGTAACATGAAATAACTATTACATATACAAAAACAACAAACGGAACGAGAAACCTATTACAGCCTATCTGGTGAACACTACACAGAGACAGGAACAATCACCCACGAAATACAAAGCGAAACCAGGCTACCTAAATACGGTTCCCAATCAGAGACAACGAGAATCACCTGACTCTGATGGAGAACCGCCTCAGGCAGCCAAGCCTATACAACACCCCTAATCAGCCGCGATCCCAAAATTACAAACCCCAATACGAAAATACAATAAGATAAACCCATGTCACACCCTGGCCTGACCAAATAATGAACAAAAACACAAAATACAATGACCAAGGCGTGACAGTTTTACTTGGCCACCATGGCCTTTTTTTGCCTTTACCTCCCTTATCCCACCTCACTTGCTCACATTGTATGTAGACTTATTTTTCTTCTGTATTATTGACTGTATGTTTGTTTTACTCCATGTGTAACTCTGTATGTGTCAAATTGCTTTGCTTTGTCTTGTAAATGAGAACTTGTTCTCAACTTGCCTACCTGGTTAAATAAAGGTTAAATAAATAAATAAATAAATAAATAAATAAATAAATAAATAAAGGATACACTTTCTGGTAAATCGGTTTTACTTATATCAGCACCGGAGAGCATAAACAGCTGATGCTCTCGTGCATGCTTCAGTGTTGTATGGCCAGGCAAGACTCCAACACCATCACTAAGTTTGCAGATGACACAACAGTGGTAGGCCTGATCACCAATAACGATAAGGCAGCCTATAGCAAGTCTGGGCAATTCCAGTCATCGGGGACCTGATTGGTGTCACACTTTTCCCCTGTCCCTAGCAAACACAACTTTAAACTAATTCAATTTTTAATTGAAGATCATGATTAGCTGATAATTGGAGTCAGGTGTGCTAGCTGGGGCTGGGGAAAAAATATGACACCCAAGTGAATGCACCAATTTGTAAGTCGCTCTGGATAAGAGCGTCTGCTAAATGACTTAAATGTAAATGTAAATGTAACAGGCCTACGAGGACTGGAGTTGCCCAGACCTGGCCTTTAGGGAGGAGGCCAGGACAACAACCTCTCCCTGAATGTGATCAAGACAAAGGAGATGATTGTGAACTACAGGAAAAGGAAGACCGAGCGAGCCCCCATTCTCATTGATGGGGCTGTAATGGAGCAGATTGAGAGCTTCAAGTTACTTGATGCCCACATCACCAACAATCTATCATGGTCCAAACACACCAAGACGGTCATGAAGCGGGCACAATAAAGCCTATTCCCCCTCAGGAGACTGAAAATATTTGGCACTACAGAGGGTAATGCGTACGACCCCAGTACATCACTGGGGCCAAGCTTCCTGCCATCCAGGACCTCTATACCAGGTGTTGTCAGAGGAAGGCCCTAAAAATGGTCAAAGACTCCAGCCACCCTAGTCATAGACTGTTCTCTCTGCTACCGCATAGCAAGCGGTAACGGATTGCCAAGTCTAGGTCCAAAAGGCTTCTTAACAGCTTCTACCCCAAGCCATAAGACTCCTGAACAGCTAATCAAATGGCTACCCAGACTATTTGCATAGTCATCGTCCCCTCTTTTACGGTGCTTTTACTCTCTGTTAATTATCTATGCATAGTCACTTTAACTCTACCTACATGTACATATTACCTCAACTAACCAGTGTACCGGTATCCCCTGTATATCGCCCCGCCGCTGTTATTTTACTGTTTGTTATTTACATTTGTTACTTAACACTTATTTTTCTTAACTGCATTGTTACAGAAATAAGCATTTCACTGTTGTATTTCACTGTTGTACTGTTGTATACTTCTGAAATACTTTGGAAAGTGCTGGTGAATGCTTAGCAAACTTATGCCTGACAAGAAAGTTAAATTCAGTAGTCCCTCTGCCTAGGACCTCTACCCTATGTAATTTGGAGCCCTCTACTGGTTTTTTATTTCATGTTTAATTAGTTGTAGCTTGACATCACATCTACGATGTTTGACTTGAAGACAAGATGAGACAGGAGACCGGAGGTCTCAAAGCTATAGCCAATTAAAAGCTCTCTGAGCAGATATTATGTGTGAGGTAACCCTCCAATGAAAATATGGAGAAATTGTGCTAGTCTGGAGATGCTGTTACAAGTCAATTAAGACCTGTTTCATTAGAGGCAGTCAGGAGAGTTTAACATTTATGTATTTGAGGTTGTTAGCTGCAGAGCACAAAGTTGAGTCACTGACTGTGAAGCTGCAGGCTCTCTCAGTAAATCATCAGCTGCCAAAGCAGGAGGCCTTTGTGGGCTCCCTCATCAGGGCTCCCTTCCTGCACACACACATTTACAATCCCTGCATACACACACTCATTCTCACTCATACACACCAGTGGAGGCTCCTCAGAGGAGGACCATCCTCCTCAACAAATCTCAAATCATTTTTTAAAGTTATCCTTCTTAGATGATAAAACCATAATAAACATATTCAGTTCACTAAACAATTGATTAAACACACTGTTTTGCAATGAAGGTCTACAGTGTACTCTGGTAGCATCATGGTGTAGCCGGAGAACAGCTAGTTTCCATCCTCTGGGTACATTGACTTCAATAAATAACCTAGGACGCTCATTGTCCTCACCACATTCCATAGACTTACATAGTAATTATGACAACTTTCCGAGGACTTCCTCCAACCTATCAGAGTTCTTGCAGCATGAACTGACGTTGTCCACCAAATCAAAGGATCGGAGAATTAATCTACTACTGAAAGCATAAGCTACAGCTAGCTAGCAGGGCAGTGCACAAAATGTGATGAGTAGTTGACTTAGAAAGAGAGAAAGACAATCATTCAAAAATGATGGAGAAGCAAGAGAGAGCTAGCAAGAGAGAACTGCTTGCTGTACATTGTACTGCATGATTGTTGCAGGTTTATTAACGCATTACTTCTAGTAGCTATGGTGACAACAATGTTGGACAGAGTTTCCCAAACTCGGTCCTCTAAGGGTTGCACATGTCGGTTATGCCCTAGCACTACACAGCTGATTCAAATGATCAAAGCTTGATGATTAGTTGATTATTTGGGTGATCAAGAGATGTAACAATTCTGTTAAGGTTTCTTAAACGGAAGCAAGGGGAACAGAATGCTGATAAACATACCTGAACTTATCCAATAGAAACTTTCGTTTGCAACTGTTTGGACTAATGATTACACCCGAGATCAGCTAGATGCAGGTAAGAGTGTGCAAGGCGGTATTGAATGTATCACTGTCTGTCACCTTTTATTACTCAAATGTCTCTCTGCCTGTGTACCTCAACTGTAAACTTTAATTCATAGACTAGGTTGAAGCATCCTCATGATGGGTATAGGGAAAATGTGTGTATCATGTACTAGACCAGGGGTTCTTAACATTTTCAGCCTGGGAACCAAATGAGAAATTCTGTGTTTTCTTGGGACCCAAGCTTAGGAAAATTTGGTACATTTCATTGCCCTTATGACAAAAACAAATGCAATATAGACAAAAACAAATAACTGTCATGGATCCCTCTGAAACGTTCATTGCGCACACCTGGCCCCTATTCCCACTGATTGTATTTGCATATATCCTTCATCTTGTTCAACTGTTGCCATGCACCTGCAAATTAGATTGCTCAGATGTGCGAGTGCCTTTTGAAAATTTGTATATATGTGCCTTTTGTTCACCATGGTGCGGTCGATTATTGTTACAATGTCCGTTGGTGCATGTGTGTTTTGGCTTTCATGCTGTTGTGGAGTGCGCAGATCTCGTCCCGTGTGTTTATCATTGTGCGCTTGTGTTATTTATTCGAGGTACTCCTCGTTCTTTTGTTTGGGTTTCAACCCTGTGTGTTGTAAACGTTTGTTTGGTCTTTGTCCCAGTGCCCTTACAAGGCACGCCGTAATTTGGTGTAATAAAAACCCATATTACTCATTCCTGCGCCTGCCTCCTGATCCATCATGCCAACGTGACAATAACAATGAAATTAAATATTCACATACACCTTAGCCAAATACATTTAAACTCAGTTTCACAATTCCTGACATTTTATCCTAGTAAGAATTCCATGTCTTAGGTTAGTTAGGATCACCACATTATTTTAAGAATGTAAAATGTCAAAATAATAGTAGAGAAAATGATTTATTTCAGCTTTAATCACATTCCCAGTCGGTCAGAAGTTTACATACACTCAATTAGTATTTGGTAGCATTGCCTTTAAATTGCTTAACTTGGGTCAAACGTTTCAGGTAGCCTTCCACAAGCTTCAAACAATAAGTTGGGTGAATTTCGGCCCATTCCTCCTGACAGAGCTGGTGTAATTGAGTCAGGTTTGTAGGCCTCCTTGCTCACACACAGTTTTTCAGTTCTGACCACACATTTCCTATGGGATTGAGATCAGGGCTTTGTGATGGTCACTCCAATACCTTGACTTTGTTGTCCTTAAGCCATTTTGCCACAACTTTGGAAGTATGCTTGGGTTCATTGTCCATTTGGAATACCAATTTGCGACAAAGCTTTAATTTCCTGACTGATGTCTTGAGATGTTGCTTCAATATATCCACACAATTGTCCTGCCTCATGATGCCATCTATTTTGTGAAGTGCACCAGTCCCTCTTGCAGCAAAACACCCCCACATGATGCTGCCACCCCCGTGCTTCACGGTTTGGATGGTGTTCTTCGGCTTGCAAGCCTCACCCATTTTCCTTCAAACATAACAATGGTCATTAAGGCCAAACATTTCTATTTTTGTTTCATCAGATCAGAGGACAATTCTCCAAAAAGTACGATCTTTGTCCCCATGTGCAGTTGCAAACCGTAGTCTAGATTTTTTATGGCGGTTTTGGAGCTGTGGCTTCTTCCTTGCTGAGCGGCCTTTCAGGTTATGTCGATATAGGACTTGTTTTACTGTGGATATAGATATGTTTGTACCTGTTTCCTCCAGCATCTTCACAAGGTCCTTTGCTGTTGTTCTGGGATTAATTTACACTTTTTGTACCAAAGTACGTTCATCTCTAGGAGACAGAGCGTGTCTCCTTCCTGAGCGGTATGACGGCTGCGTGGTCCCATGGTGTTTAGACTTGCGTACTATTGTCTGTACAAATGAATGTGGTACCTTCAGGCATTTGAAAATTGCTCCCAAGGATGAACCAGACTTGTGGAGGTCTATAATTTGTTTTCTGAGGTCTTGGCTGATTTCTTTTGATTGTTCCATGATGTCAAGTAAAGAGGCACTAAGTTTGAAGGTAAGCCTTGAAATACATCCACAGGTACACCTCCAATTGACTCAAATGATGTCAATTAGCCTATCAGAAGCTTCTAAAGCCATGACATCATTTTCTGGAATTTTCCAAGCTGTTTAAAGACACAGTCAACTTAATGTATGTAAACTTCTGACCCACTGGAATTGTAATACAGTGAATTATAAGTGAAATAATCTGTCTGTAAACAATTGTTGGAAAGATTACTTGTGTCATGCACAAAGTAGATGTCCTAACCAACTTACCAAAACCAAAGTTTGTTAACAAGAAATTTGTGGAGTGGTTGAAAAAGACAGGTATAATGAGTGCATGTAAACTTCCGACATACACTATAAATATTTATTTTCCCCATAAAAAACACTTGCATATCTGTCTAGGTTGGAACTGTTGCTGTAAAAATACAATACATAATTTTCATTCTGAACTGATTGATCACATCACCCAGATAAATATCAGAACACACACACAGGCTTCTTGATAGTGCAATCCTAATGATCAGGCCTACTGTACATCTTACTGTAGAAAGAAAGTCTAAGTTGGAACTGTTGTTGTTAAAATACAATACCAGAAACACACACACACAGTCCTAATGAGAGCATGTCTATTTTGGGCTCTGTTTTTGACAATGCAACACTAAGGTCATTCTCGGCCTTGAAACTGTTTCTGTACTTGATTTTTAAGTATGTCAGAGTTGAGAACTCTGAGGTATGTGGTGCCAAATTGGACCAGAACATCTTCTGCTTTCTCAGTCAGGCAGGAGACTGCTTCCTGCTGTAGATGAGCAACCCAGAACTGTGAGTGTGTTTGCCTCAAAAAGCATCTTGCTTCAATCAGTTTATTCCAGTTAAGAATAAAAAATATTGAATTTTAACAGCAACAGTTCCATGGTAGAAGAGTTTTCAACAATAATTTCTACCCTAAGATGTACAGTAGGCCTGATCATTTTTTCAAACCAATTTTTCTCACCAATTTTGTGGTATCCAATTGGTATTTACAGTCTTGTCTCATCGCTGCAACTCCCGGACTCGGGAAAGGCAAAGGTCGAGAGCTGTGCGTCCTCTGAAACACAACCCTACCAAGCCGCACTGCTTCTTGACACAATGTCCACTTATATCGGTGCGGCTGGCTTCCGGGTTATCGGAGGAAACACCATACACCTGGCGACTGCGCCAGGCTCGCCACAGGAGTCGCTAGTGCGCGTTGGGACAAGGATATCCCTGCTGGCCAAACCCACCCCTAACCCACCCCTAGAAAAAACGATGAGGTAAACCGTGACGCACACAGACATCTCCCATTCACACTCATGCTGCTGCCAAACTGAGCAGAGAGCACACTGAACAAAGAGCACAGTTGCACTTGGCCAAATCAATTCCAGTAATTAATGAAATAATTATACATTTACTCTGCCACGTCGCGACCCACCATTAACAGGTTTGCGACAATAACCCATAATTTAAGAAAGGCTGTACTAGTCTAAACCTATCGATGTTACATTGAGCTGGGTGAATGGAATATGAATAACAGTCATCCAGCTTTGCTGTGATAGAAATAAGGCTGTGCTCATTAAAAAAATTGTCTTCCCTCAACTTAAATGGCACCAACCGCCACTGACACACACACTCTCTTATTTATAATCCCATCATTCCCTGGGATGATGTCCTGGGAGCATGCCATCAGATGCAACAACCTTATGGAAGGGGAGGAGGGATTACAGAATAATGATGCAGTCTCTGCTCCAAGAAAAGAAAGAAGAGAGGAAGTGTAGCGACAAAATGGCTGATGTAACGGAGGTTAGAACACCAAGAAAAGACAAACCCAAAGTGTGCAGTGTTGTAATGTTCCCGAAAAGAGGAGTATATAATTGGTGCAAGGGCTAAAACTGCTCCATTACACATAACAGATACAGTATATGCAAAGCAGGTGAATCTAAAAAATTACATACACATTAGAGGTCGACCGATGATTTTTCAATGCCGATACCGACCGCTGGGGTGGCAGCGTAGCCTAGTGGTTAGAGCGTTGGACTAGTAACTGGAAGGTTGCGAGTTCAAACCCCCGAGCTGACAAGGTACAAATCTGTCGTTCTGCCCCTGAACAGGCAGTTAACCCACTGGTCCCAGGCCGTCATTGAAAATAAGGATATGTTCTTAACTGACTTGCCTGGTTAAATAAAGGTTAAAAAAAAATATTAAATTGGAGTATCCAAAAAAAACAATGCCAATTTTATTTATATATATATATATATATATATATATATATATATATATATATATATATATATTTTGTAATAACAACAATACTCAATGAACACTTATTTAACTTAATATAATACATAAATAAAATCTAGTTAGTCTGGAATAAATGTTTAAATAATGCAAAAACACAGTGTTGGAGAAGAAAGTAAAAGTGCCATGTAAAAAAAGCTAATGTTTAAGTTCTTTGCTCAGAACATATGAAAGCGGGTGGTTCAATATTCCCAGTTCTTCAATATTCCGAGTTTGATGTTTTAGGTCGTAGTTATAGAAATTATGCCGCGTCGACTAATTCTCTCTATACCGTTTGTATTTCAAATTCCTTGACTATTGGATGTTCTAATAGGCACTTTAGTGTTGATAGGCTTGAAGTCATAAACAGCTCTGTGATCAAGCATTGCTAAGAGCTGCTGGCAAACTCAGGAAAGTGCTGTTTGAATTGTGACGACCCTCCCACTCTGTCTGCCGACTTCTTTCTCTTTGCTATTTGTTTTCCTTAATAGGATGTTGGTGGACGGAGCCAGGAGGGTCGTCAGTAAAATGGGACACACCTTGGCTCGGGTGTGTCCCGGGATAAATGCACCTCTTCCCCATTCATTGAGGAGACTCTCTCAATGCAGACAGGCAGATTTTAGTTGTGGCATTTTTGTGGCTATTTGGTTTGTTTGCGTTGGCTCCTTTCAACACCCCTCATTATCACATGTATACAAGCGACCAATCACTTACACTACTGACTATGCACACACCATTGCTAATTGTATTTACTTTACTTCAGTTAATAAATATATTTTGTTATTCTTTATCGCCACGTTGTCTCCCTTTTTGTTACAGGCTTCGAGCCGGTTCGTGACAGAATGAATGCTTACAAGCCTGCTGCCACCTACCACTGCTCAGTCAGACTGCTCTATCAAATCATAGACTTAATTATAATATAAGAAACGCAGAAATACTTGCCATTGGTCATTAATATGATCAAATCCGGAAACCATCATTTCGAAAACAGGCGGCAACCCTAAGTCTGTCACCTACATGGCGCAACTCCAGGGGGGTTGAGCGGAGGCTCGACTATATTTTTGTACCCAGGTCTTTGGGTACGTTGTCTGGGCGGCTGTTGCCTGTTTTCTTTTCGGATCACGACGGGGTGCTCCTGCAGGTGGGGTCGCCAGTCTGCCTCTTTGGTAGGGGGTACTGGAAGCTAGATCGGGATGTGCTGGAGGAGCAGGCTTTTGTTGACGGGTTTTATGGTTTCTTTTGGAGGCTTGGGGCCTCCGGTCCATGTGCGAGGGGGTGTTAGAGTGGTGGGAATTAGTTAAGGTGAGGATTAGGGCTTTTATAATAGGGTATTGCAAGAGGAAAAAAAGGGAGGAGAGGAGGGAGGTGGATCGTATCCAGAGGTTAATTGAACTCGAATACGAGGCAGGCAACCTCAGCGGGTCGTTTGACTGGGAGAGATCCGCAACCCTAAAGGCGCAGCTCAGGGAGTTGCAGGAGCGGAAGCCTCGAGCTTTCCTTGAGCATGCGCATAGTGGCTTTCTAGAACATAATGAGACTTGTTCTGCTATGTTCTTTAAGTTGGTTAGGGCCAGACAGAGTAGGAAGGTAATGCATGGTGTTAGGGAAGAAAATGGTAGTATAGTTAGAGAACCAGAGGATATGGTTAGGGTGACAACTGATCATTTCCAAGGTTTATTTAAGGAAAGGGAAACAGATGTAGATCAGGGAAATGTGTTTTTAGAACACTTGTCCAGGCGGTTGCCGGAGGACATTAGAGAAATGATGGAGGCCCAGATCTCACTAGAAGAGGTTGAGAGCGCTCTTAGGAGGATGGGAAAAGGGAAGGTGCCTGGGACGGATGGGCTGCCGGCTGAGTTTTATCTCAAGTTTTGGGGTATACTTGGACCAGTGGTCCTCGAAGTCTTGAAGGCCATCCTTGAGACGGGGGTCCCGGGGGGATCAATGGCTGTTGGTGTGCTGTCACTTTTATATAAGAAGGGGGAAGTAACAGACCTTGGCAACTGGCGGCCATTGACCATGCTGTGTGTAGATTACAAGCTACTTGCAAAGGTTTTAGCAGACCGGTTGCACACAGCCCTTCCCTACGTCGTTCATGAGGATCAGACGTGCGGGGTAGAGGGCCGCTCTATTAGATGGAACCTACAGTTAATCAGGGACTCCATCGCTTGGGTTGAAGATAGAGGACTGCCTTTAATGGTAGCAGCGCTAGATCAGGCGAAAGCCTTCGATCGCGTGAATAGATCCTTTTTATTCAGAGTGTTAGGTCGATTAGGATTTGGGGAGAAGTTTATAGGATAGATTCGTACATTATATGTCGGAGCGGGGTGCCGAGTTAGTGTAAATAGTCACTTAGGTGACGTTTTTGACCTCTCGTCTGGGGTCAGGCAGGGGTGCCCACTCTTGGCTCTCCTCTTTGTTCTGTACATGGAGCCTCTGGGGGCTGCCATTAGGGCAGACACAGGGGTGGAAGGCTTTCTGATCCCTGGAAGTGGTGGGATGTGTGTTAAGATGACGCAGTACGCCGACGACACTTCCTTGCTGTTGTGCAAGGACTCGTGCCTGACAAGGTCCCTTGCCATCTTTGGGGATTTCACCCGAGCGTCGGGAGCAGTTCTGAACCATGCAAAGTCTTCCGTCAAGTTTTTCGGAAGATGGTGCGGTAGAACGGATGTGCCTGGGGGGGTTCTCTCTGTGAGGGGGCCCTGAGGATTCTCGGGGTCCATTTTGAGACCTCCGGCTCAGCGACGCTAAACTGGAACATGCGTATCGCAGTGGTACAGAGGAAGCTATCAATGTGGAAAGCTAGGTATTTGTCTTTTATGGGCAAAGTCCTGATCCTAAAGGTGGATGTGTTGCCGTCTCTTTTGTATTTGGCATACATCTACCCATTGCCGGCTTGTCTGAGGAGGCCTCTAGTGAGGCTTGTGTTTCAGTTTATGTGGAGTGGCGGGTGCGAGTGGGTCGCCAGGGCACGCATGATCTGTCCCATCGGGGAGGGAGGTAGGGGGGTACCACATTTCCCCCTCAAGCTGGACACAATTTTTGTTTCTTTTTTGTTAACGGAGCTTGCTCAGCCAGTGATACACCCGTCCGGTTACCTCCTGCGGGTGTTTTTCTCGTATCAGGCGAGAAGCATAATGGTGTAGTCTAACACGGGTCCTCGGGCGGAACAGCTGCCGTGGCACTTTGGTCATGCGGCCAAGTGGCTGAGTGCGCACACTGAGGTTGAAGTTGCCCGAGTAGGTTTAAATCACAGGCACCTGTACGAGGAGGTCAGAAAGGCAGGGAGTCCGGCGCCTGTAGTGGGCATCTCGGAAGTGGTCTGGGGGGGAGTGCAGGCGCGGGGTCTGGATAACAGGCTCAAGGACCTGAATTGGTTGAGCCTTCATAAGTGTTTGCCGGTACGTTCCATCTTGTACCGGTATAATTTGGTGCAATCCCCCACCTGTCTAATATCCTCTTGTGGCAGGGAGGAGACTGTGCGCCATGTCTTTTGGGACTGTGCCTTTGCCGGAGTAGTATGGGCTAGGGCACGGGTGTTGTTAGGTTTGGTAAAGGGGGATTTTGTATTGACGTGGGCCCGGTTAGAGAGGGGTGTAGGGAGAGCGAGAGGGACAGATAGGGACAGGTTTCTGCTCTGGCTTCTCATGAGTCTCTTTAAACGGGGGCTGTGGGAAGCAAGGCAGAACATGGTGAAGACAGGGAGAGATTGGGGGGTGGAAGGGATAGTGAGGATGGTGGAAGGAGATTTGAGGGGGAGGATGAAGAGGGAGGAGAGGAAGTGGGGGCAGCATGCTGCTCGGGAGAGGTGGAAGGGGGGTTTAGGGCTGGGTGTCATTTAGATTTGTGTGAGGATAGATTAGGGACGGGGAGATAGGGAGAGGTATTTTGTAGGGTGACGGGGAGGGAAGATGCTCCCCTGAGGTTTATGTTTAGTTTAGTTAGTTTATTTAAACTACCATTATTTGTGTATGTAAATTATGAGTTGTAAAGAATGAATGGTATTGAAGATAATAAATTATTTTTTATAAAAAAAATATAAAAAATAGGGCTGTTTCGGTTTTTCACTTTTCATATTTTTGTAGTTTCCGCTTGTATTGTTTTTTCCTTCATTAAAATATTATCATGAATCATCATCACGCTGCATTTTGGTCCGATCCTTATTCTACCTCTTCGTCAGAGGAGGAGATAGAAGAACGCCGTTACAAAGTCTAAATATTGCTGTTACATTGCACAACCTTCAATGTTATATCATAATTATGTAAAATCCTGGCAAATTAGTTCGCAACGAGCCAGGCGGCCCAAACCCTGACTCTGCGTGCAATGAACACAAGAGAAGACACACAATATCCCTAGGTAATATTGCTGCTAACATGAATTTATTTTAACTAAATATGCAGGTTTAAAAATGTATACTTCTGTGTATTGATTTTATGGTTAGGTACATTCGTGCAACGATTGTGCTTTTGTTAAATCATTCCCTGTTTGGCAGGCAACGCTTTGACTATATGCAATGCAGGACAAGCTAGTAAACCTAGTAATATCATCAACCATGTGTAGTTAACTAGAGATCATGTGAAGATTGATTGTTTTTCATAAGATAAGTTTAATGCTAGCTAGCAACTTACCTTGGCTCCTTGCTGCACTCGCGTAAGGTAGTGAGCCTGCTACGCAGTCTCCTCGTGGATTGCAATGTAATTGGCCATAATCACCTTCCAAAAATGCTGATTACCGATTGTTATGAAAACTTGAAATCGGCCCTAATTAATCGGCCAACCTCTAATATCAATCATCAAATGAAATGTATTTATAAAGCTATTTTATAACATCAGCAGATGTCACAAAGTGCTTAAACAGAAACCCAAGCTAAAAAACCCAAACAGCAAGCTATGCAGATATAGAAGCACGGTGGCTAGGAAAAACACCATAAAAAAGCAGGAACCTAGGAAGAAACCTAGAGAGGAACGAGGATATGAGGGGTGGCCAGTCATCTTCTGGCTGTGTCGGTTGGTGATTACAAACACATATACACTGCTCAAAAAAATAAAGGGAAAACTTAATAAACAACACAATGTAACTCCAAGTCAATCACACTTCTGTGAAATCAAACTGTCCACTTCAGAAGCAACACTGATTGACAATAAATTTCACATGCTGTTGTGCAAATAGACAACAGGTGGAAATTATAGGCAATTAGCAAGACATCCCCCAATAAAAGGAGTGTCCACTTCTCAGTTCCTATGATTCCTGGCTGATGTTTTGGTCACTTTTGAATGCTGGCGGTGCTTTCACTCTAGTGGTAGCATGAGTCTACAACCCACACAAGTGGCTCAGGTAGTGCAGCTCATCCAGGATGGCACATCAATGCGAGCTGTGGCAAGAAGGTTTGCTGTGTCTGTCAGCGTAGTGTCCAGAGCATGGAGGCGCTACCAGGAGACAGGCCAGTACATCAGGAGACGTGGAGGAGGCCTTAGGAGGGCAACAACCCAGCAGCAGCACCACTACCTCTGCCTTTGTGCAAGGAGGAACAGGAGGAGCACTGCCAGAGCCCTGCAAAATGACCTCCAGCAGGCCACAAATGTGCAAGTGTCTGCTCAAACGGTCAGAATCAGACCCCATGAGGGTGGTATGAGGGCCCGACGTCCACAGGTGGGGGTTGTGCTTTCAGCCCAACACCGTGCAGGACGTTTGGCATTTGCCAGAGAAAACCAAGATTGGCAAATTCGCCACTGGCGCCCTGTGGTTCACACTGAGCATGTGACAGACGTGACAGAGTCTGGAGATGCCATGGAGAACGTTCTGCTCCCTGCAACATCCTCCAGCATGAGGTTGGTCAGCCATGGTGTGGGGTGGCATTTCTTTGGGGGGCCGCACAGCCCTCCATGTGCTCGCCAGAGGTAGTCTGACTGCCATTAGGTACCGAGATGAGATCCTCAGACCCCTTGTGAGACCATATGCTGGTGCGGTTGGCCCTAGGTTCCTCCTAATGCAAGACAATGCTAGACCTCATGTGGCTGGAGTGTGTCAGCAGAGGAAGACATTGATGATATGGACTGGCCCGCCCATTCCCCAGACCTGAATCCAATTGAGCACATCTGGGACATCATGTCTCGCTCCATCCACCAACGTCACGTTGCACCACAGACTGTCCAGGAGTTGGCGGATGCTTTAGTCCAGGTCTGGGAGGCGATCCCTCAGGAGACCATCCGCCACCTCATCAGGAGCATGCCCAGGCGTTGTAGGGAGTTCATACAGGCACGTGGAGGCCACACACACTACTGAGCCTCATTTTGACTTGTTTTAAGGACATTACATCAAAGTTGGATCAGCCTGTAGTGTGGTTTTCCACTTTAATTTTGAGTGTCACTCCAAATACAGACCTCCATGGGTTGATAAATTTGATTTCCATTGATAATTTGTGTGATTTTGTTGTCAGCACATTCAACTATGTAAAGAAAAAAGTATTTAATAAGAATATTTCATTCATTCAGATCTAGGATGTGTTATTTTAGTGTTCCCTTTATTTTTTGAGCAGTGTATAAAGCATATATAGCTTATGGTCCATAAAGTTTTATTTGCTATGAGATTTTTAAAAAATGGTTTAACCTGTGATGAGAATTTGTGGTTTCTCCGCAGGAGGTAGGTCAATGGAATCTTGACTCTTCCACCGGCTGATCTTTCAGGCGACCAACTAAAACCCCAGAATGACAAACTACGTGCCCAGCCGTGACAGCCATGGCACAACGAGCCGAATAGAGCTGCAGCACATACACTCAAAAACATTATGCTTAGCTTGCTGTGGCCAAATAATACCAACTGCGTCTGCCCAAGTTGACTTTCAAGAGAGAGTCTAACATCTCCTCTCCCTTCATTTCCCCCACACTGTTCCCTACTTTGTGGCATTAGCACGGTGGGAAACCAAACCAGTTTGTGATTTCTTATTTGTGTTTGGAAGCAGGTCCCTGATCTTTGGAGGGCTGCTGCGTTGTGTCGGGACACAGCAAGGCGCAGAATGAACCAACAGAGAAGGTGGGAGCAGAAAACGGTGACATTTTAATCAGGTGTTGACAAAGGATGTCAAGGGCAACCATCACTGTTCTAAATAAAAACATGGCCCCCACTTGGAGGTATAAGAACTCAAATGTCACAAAGCTGACTTATGGTCCCCTGTTATATTAGGTTTATATCAAGTGGCATTCTCGACATGGAAAATCCATCACCGCATTTTTGTCAAGCATTTTGTTTTTGAGAGGTGTTAGCTGAGAGGGAGAGCAAGAGAGAGTTCTGGCAACTACAAAAGGGAGCTACTGTAGCTGCTGGAGAGAGAAGGAGCAAGAGGGAGAGCGAGAACACGGACCGGAATGTCAACAACAGAAATCTGAACTATCCTACCTTTTCCCAGCTGACACATACACTTAAAATCTAATGATTAATCACAGGAGGGAAGAAGAATACCATTCAGTGTGATGTCAACCGAGGAAAACCCATCATAGCGTCTAATTACCAACAAGAATCAATTCTCTGATCGTCTATCATGGAATATCAGTGCGGCAGCGTAGCCTAGTGGTTAGAGCGTTGGACTAGTAACTGAAAGGTTGCAAGATTGAATCCCAGAGCTGACAAGGTACAAAATCTTTCGTTCTGCCCCTGAACAACGCAGTTAGCCTAGGAGCAGTGGGTTATCATTGAAAATAAGAAATTGTTCTTAACTGACTTGCCTGGTTAAATAAAGGTAATATATTACAATTTTGGCCTAACTAATCTTACAAATAAAACATTTCTGGTTGCTCCAAGTCTATTCCATATGTTTGCTTATACTAGGTACTGTGGTGACATGACACAAGGAAATACAGAATATGGATCTCTCCTTGATAAATTGAGTTGCATTGGATGAAATGTTACAATATTTAGTACACTACATGGAGTAGGCTCAATGTGCTATTGCTACCATGGACCTCTATGTATCCTTTAAATAACATTCTCGGAACCTTTGAACGTTGTTTATGTTTTCTTGTGGTTTTTATGGAAAGTTTTAATGTTTAAGTCTGTCTTTAGCAAAAATAAATAAAAAGAAGTGTCTCGTGTAAATGTGTAAGAAAGAGATTTATTAAAAGGGCCATGGGTTATTGTGTTAGCTTAGCAATTCCTTCAAGGAGAGAATTAGATGAAGCAGATGTTAATTTTGGTGCATGATGTTCTTTTGTGGATGTATTGCACTGCAAAATGAGGAATCGGCTCTTATCCATATAGACAAATAATAACATAGAAAGAACGACGCCTTTGGAAGATCAAATCAAATGTTCTTGTGTCCAGCTCATTTGAATATAAATCAAAGGATGGTGTTGTGTGTGTTTTCCTCATCTCTTGTTCCTGTATTGCAAATGGACCCATTCCTACATTGTATGAGTCTTGGTTGGAGATTCCTATCTCCATATGAGATGCTGCAATCACAAAGATTGGACCAGGTTTGACAGTCACATTTATAATCATGTCAGACATGTTTAATGTGTCTGATTACATTGTAAACAGTACGCATACATAATTTCTGATTGGCCTGTGTGTGGGTGGTGTCTGTTTGTACTAGGTTACATCGATATGGTTAGGCCACCAAATTAAGTCGCAGGCATAGTGAAAGATTAGTGGAATCTGTGTGGGTAGGATGACTGACAGTGAAGGTGAACAGGTGGTCACGTGTCAGGTGACAGAGGAATGGATGAGACTGAGGCAGGAATTATTTTAACCATAAAGTGGTATATTTACTGAGTAGTCTGTGCTGCATCAAAGGAAGCAAATAACATGTATCCAATCAAATTCATAATCAAAGATCAAATCATATCATTAATTATTAACATAATTCAGGGAATTCAACAGTCCAGTTCATTAAGTCAATAGTAATCATCCGCGAGTCATTTAGGCTCGTAACTATTTATCATAAATTGTGAAAGAATACAGACAGTGAATGGTTATACAATCTATAATCCCCATTATCAAAGTCAATCAGTTAGCAAACAATAACGTTTCTCATTTCACTCTTTCAATTGTCTTCATGTGTACATATAATTAATTTCAATACACATGAACCATATCGATTGCATAATTGGCCTATGAGGATCCGTAGGGCCGTGATCATTGACAATTCACATTACACAATATGTTTGAAGCTGCGCTCCAAGCCGCGTTCCGCGGTAATAACTATTAACAGTAACTGAATTGCCCAGTCTCCCGATCGCCACAGATCATTCAGATGAAAGGTAACAGTCGGTGGACTTCCGTGGATTCATGGACGCACAGAACTTCTGGATCAGATGGAGTTAAGGAAGAGAAAGCAGCGAGATCAGGCGATGGCAATTTCCTCCTTTTATGGAGTTGAGATCTGTCGGACATTTCCACCTGACCTAATTAAAGCGTCCCTGGCCCAGCTGAGTAAATGGCAATGAATTAAAGGATTATTCCACCAACTCCATGGGCCTTTTCTACACATAGACAACAAAGTTATTCTGTGGGAATTTCTGAAAACTTTAGTAACATTCAGAGAATGTCCTATAAAAACATATAAATTCCGTTCCCAGAATATTAAATGTTTCCATGAAGACCACAAGAAAACGTTTAAAGAATGTTATTTAAAACGTGCAGGATTAACTTGATTACTTGCTTATGGTGCGCATTCCAGCTTGTTTGTTAGAGCTTGGTGAGAGTGTGATTGTCCTATGGTTATTTTGCATACACCCTTCCCACCACATTATGGAAATGATGCAGGACAGTTGCTTTCTCAGCATATTTAAGGAACTTGACAAAATAACCTATTTTTCTTGGTATTTCAAAACTCAATTAACAGAACGTTTCCTAAAAGTTCAAACGTGGTTACGTTAAAAAAAGTAATTTTCTAGGAACTGTATCCAACTGGTTTAACATTGGGAATGTTCTCAAAAAGTTAATTCACAAGATGGCATCGATAGAGATGGTAGCCCTGTTTATGGCTCCTAAGCAACTTTGTTGTGTGTGTTATTCCTCACATTATTAGCTAAGAATGTCCTTTGCACTATTACATAAGGCGGAAAGAAATTTTGGATATTAGAGCGGTGGTATCTCATCTGCATTTCGACCAGAAATACAACTTTCCTTTGATCATACCTCCCAAGGCAATTCCACTTTTATAGCAAACTGCTGCAAGATGCTGCCGGCGGAGAAGATGTATTCGGAGTGGACTTTTAGTCTGACTCAGAAGGTGTGCATACCATCCACTGCTTCAGAGTATATTAGTTGTTAATGTTCAGTCCATGGACAATAAAGTAGATGAGCTCAGGGCGAGGATCTCCTTCGAGAGACATCAGGGACTGTAAAATACTCTTTCACGGAATTATGGCTCTCTCAGGATATACGGTCCCCATCCATACAGCCAGCTGGGTTCTCAGTACATTGCACAGACAGGAATATAGAACTCTGGGGAAAAGAAAGGTGGAGTGTGTGTGGACACTCCTTCAAATGAGTGGAGTCGGCTATTTCAGACACACCCATTGCTGACAAGTGTATAAAACAGAGCCCACAGCCATACAATATCCAATACAATATCCAATTCAACTGCTCAGGCACGAGACGTTATGTGGCAGGGACTCCAGAAAATCATGGGTTATAAAGGGAAAACTAGCCACGTTGCAGACACCGACGTCTTGCTCCCGGACAAGCTAAACACCTTCTTTGCCCGCTTTGAGGTCAACACAATGCCGTCGACGTGGGCCACCACTGCTCTCATTCCGTGGCTGACGTCAGTAAGACATTTAATTGTTTTAACCCCCCTCAAGGCTGCTGGCCCAGATGGATCTCTAACCGCGTCCTCAGAGCATGTGCAGACCAGCTGGGTAGAGTAATTACGGATATACAGTGGGGCAAAAAAGTATTTAGTCAGCCACCAATTGTGCAAGTTCTCCCACTTAAAAAGATGAGAGAGGCCTGTAATTTTCATCATAGGTACACTTCAACTATGACAGACAAAATGAGAAAAAAACATCCAGAAAATCACATTGTAGGATTTTTAACTGACCAAAAAGGGACACTGTCTTCCAGCTGATGGGGAAACTCCACTTGCACTGCATAATAATAACACCATCGCAAGCCTACTCATTCGTTACTGCTGCACTGCTTGTTGTTGGCTTATAAAGTGTTGACAGTGCTGAGTACAAACTTAAACATGTTTTGTATTACTGCACTGTTGGAGCAAGGAAGATAAGCATTTCGCTACATTTGGAAAATATGTATACGCCACCAATGAAATTGTATTTGATTTTATTTGAACACGTTCATTGAAAAGAGGATGTGTGTTTCTTTGTGGTACTGACTAAATCAGTGTCAGCAAGTCATGTCCGGGACTAAACTAAATCATACTAGCAGGGAACAACAGAGGTTGAGAAACACTGTAGTGGAACCCAGTGTAAGTAGGCAAATACCAACCGAGGCAACTTTGGGATCTACACTACAACGTTACTTAAACTTTAAAATACTTTTTTCAATGTCTCACAAATCACATAATTTCTCACATGGGTGGCAGGTATCCTCAAGGTTAGAGCAACTTATTTTTGGATGCAATGTTCCGACATTCACAGAAGTAGCAACAGCATAACACAATTCTCATCCAAACCGGAAAATGTAGGCTACATTAGTAGTCGCTCATGCTGTGGTGATCACAACATTTTGTCAGGATTTTGAGGGAGTGCAAACATGTGTCTATTCTGTGTTGAGCTGTTAACAAAGAAATAGGTAGTCCTGTATGCTTAATTTAGAGTTATTAATGTGACTTTACTTGCTCTACAAACATATTATATGTTTGTAGAATAAGATTAATAGATGTTTTATACATTGTAAGGCTGCATGATGTGACTCTAATGATGATTTGAAAAAGTAGCTTGAAAGGCATGAGCTCTGCTTTGTTGTGCAGGTTCTTCACAATTTGAGAAGCAATTACCTGGCGGCATCCCCTTTGTGTGGCCATAATGCACCCTAGAAAAATCCATGCCATTTGCAGCCTTTCTCCCCGAGTGCTGCCTGCTGCAAGCACTTCTCACTCACACTGCATTAGCTGATCTGATCTTTCCCACAGGCTGCAGGTGAAGACAGACACATCAGGGATGCAACTGCGTGCATTCTTATCCATTTCCGAGATGCATAAGATATTGGAAGAACTGTGAACATTTACTTTTTGTCAGCCAACAAGATCAGTAGGCCTAACGAACAGCAAAAGCACCAGTCTATGTCAATCTACTATCCCCCATAGTACAAAAGTTGACCTATTATATTCTGTGCGAGAAATAAAATTCCAAACATAGTCTGGGACAGTTGTGGGATGCGATAGATCCCAAATTAATACAACCACTAGCATCAAAAGTGACCACAAATGCGATTTTGCATGGAATGCTATTATTATAAAGATGAATTTTTTAAGGTGAAAATTATCATCCTCAAAGTTGAAACTCATGCGCTGCTTATGTATACCAGTTAGGCTCTACATCCCTTGTGAAGCGGATTAATGTGCTTAATTTGAACTTCTTTGGGATAGGGGGCAGTATTTTCACGTTCGGATGAAAAGCATGCCCTATGTAAACTGCATGCTACTCATGGCCCAGAAGCTAGGATATGCATATTATTAGTAGATTTGGATAGAAAACACTGAACTTTCTAAAACTGTTTGAATGATGTCTGAGTTTAACAGAACTCATATGGCAGGCGAAAACCTGAGGAAAAATCCAACCAGGAAGTGGGAAATCTGAGGTTTGTAGTTTTTCAAGTGATTGCCTATCCAGTGTAAATGGGGTCAGATTGCACTTCCTAAGGCTTCCAGTAGATGTTACCAGTCTTTAGAAAGTTGTTTCAGGCTTCTATTTTGAAGGGGAGAGAATAACAGCTATTTCAACAAGTGGTCAGGCTGAAATCCTTTAGTTTAGTCTCGAGCGGGGCCGTGAGCACGACGGTCCTTCCATTTCCTTTCTAATGACAACGGAATTGTCCGGTTGGAATATTATTGAAGATTTATGCAATACATCGTTTGACATGTTTCTACGAACTTTAATGGAACTTTTTTTACTTTTCCTCTGGACTTTGTGCCCGCGCTTTGTGCATTTGGATTAGTGGACTAAACGCGCAAACAAAACTTTGAAACTGGCTCTCATGAGGACCGTCTTAGGAAAGGAAGACCCAGAGTTACCTCTGCTGCAGGGGATAAGTTCAGTAGAGTTACTAGCCTCAGAAATTGCAGCCCAAATAAATGCTTCAGAGTTCAAGTAACAGACACATCTCAACATCAACTGTTCAGAGGAGACTGCATGAATTTCTGCAAATAAGCCACTTTTAAAGGACACAAATGATAAGAAGAGACTTGGTTAGGCCAAGAAACACGAGCGATGGACATTAGACAGGTGGAAATTTGTCCTTACGTCTGACGAGTTCAAATTTGAGAAGTCTGGTTCCAACCGCCATGTCTTTGTGAGACGCAGAGTAGGTGAACGGATGATCTCCACATGTGTGGCTCTCACTGTGAAGCATGAGGTGTGATTGTGCTTTAGGAAAATTAGAGGCTTAAGTTGCAGCTACAGTATGCACAGTGCAAATATTATTGTACAGCTATATGGGCACTTATTCATCGTGGTGCTTTTTAAAGGTACGTTTACAAACATTGGTTGTGTTAAGTATAATTGTAACTTGGGTATCTTTATGGAAAGTGGGGAACTAAGTGTAGCCAGCTACAACTGTAATGGCTTAGCAGATCATAAAAAAAGATAAATTTGTACCTGGCTAAAAGAGAAATATAATATAGTTTTCAGGAACAAATATAGATGAGGTTGGGTGGAAAAGGACTGGGGGGAGAAATATATTTGTGTAATGGGCAAAGAAACCCAAAAAGGGGTGATGATACTAATTAATAAAACATTTGATTGTGCAAACGGTGCTAACTGTCACGGCATTCAGAGGAAGAAGGTGAGGACCAAGGTGCAGCGTGGTACGTGTTCATTATTTATTTAATAGCAACTGAACGCTAAATACAAAAATGACCAAAAGAATAACCGAAACAGTTCTTTCTGGTACAGATACAAAACTGAAAACAACTACCCAAAAAACCCATGTTGGCAAGAGCTACCTTAGTATGGTTCTCAATCAGAGACAACGATAGACAGCTGTCGCTGATTGAGAACCATACCCGGCCAAAAACATAGAAAAAGGAACATAGAATGCCCACCCAAGTCACACCCTGGCCTAAACCAAAATAGAGAATAAAAGCCTCTCTATGGCCAGGGCGTGACACTAACAGATCCTCAAGGAAGATGGATTCTTTTAAATATGCTATTTGACCAAAAACAGATCTAGCTAATTAATCTATATGGGCCAAATAATGATGATCCACACTTCTTTGAAAATATATATATAATAATCTATTGAGCTCACTAGCAACAAATTAATCTATTATTATGGTGGGAGGTTATGAAGCCTATTGGATAACAATTTGTTCTTCACTAAGACAAAATAATAAATAATTGACTTTTTTTCTGCACATAGGTACAGCAGATTCCTGTATTGGATGGGACACATTTAAATGTACTTTTATTCAATACAATACTCATCATTAAAACTAAAGCAGTTTAGTTTAAAAGAGATTCGAATAATAAAGAAAATAACTCTACCATAGAGACACAAAATAGGTTAGAGGAAAAACAAAATTAATTGTAGTTACTTATTCAAGAACGATCAAGTGTATTGTATTACAAAAAGAAAACTAATTGGATGGAAAATGTTGAAAAATTCACCACAGTTTTCATGAATATTCAACATAGAAATGCTACCAAAAATAATTGACAGAAACTCGTTACAAATGATGGAGTCATCCATGATTCACAAAATTATATTTTGAAAAAGGAAGCAAAATCTTTTAAGAATGTTTTCTTTGCAGTCTCCTCCATTTCCAATGAATGATGTTAACTGTAAGGATTTATTTCCTAATAATATTAATAATAATGTAAAATTAACAAATTTACAGAAAGACCTGTGTGAAGGCCAACATACAGAAGAGGAACTTTTTGTAAAAACACAAGTGTCACGCCCTGACCTTAGAGAGCCGTTTTATGTCTCTATTTGGTGTGGGCATTCTATGTTGTCCATTTCTTTGTTTTGGCCGAGTATGGTTCCCAATCAGAGGCAGCCTTTTTCCCACCTGTGTTTGTAGGTAGTTATTTTCTGTTTAGTCTCTGGTACCTGACAGAACTGTTCGCTTTCGTTTTGTTACTTTGTTCGAGTGTTTTATATTTTTTATTATAAAAAAATCATGAACACTTTTCACGCTGCGCTTTGGTCCACTCCTTCCGACGACAGGCGTTACAACAAGGGCTTGATGGTAGGTATACTAGTAGAGTTATATCAGGCCTTTTTTGATGTACTCAAAGATACATTATTAGCATGTTTTAATTACTCCTATAAAAATGGTAGACTTTCAGATTTCATCACTACTAAAACAGGACCCAGGTGGTAAGTTTAAAAAACTGGAGGCTTCTTACACTTCAATGTTGTGATGCAAAAATCCTTGAGAAATGCATGAAACATAGAAAAAAAAGGTTTTTGCAGGTATTGTTCATCCTGATGAGACAGGTTTTTTTTTACATGGACGATAAGTTGGAGATAATATACGACAATTACATGAAACAATTGAACATTATGAAACATCAAAGATACCAAGCCTGGTCTTCATAGCAGATTTGGAAAAGGCATTTGAGACAGTATAGAATTGATGTATAAATGCTTGCATGAACTTTCATTTCAGTGAATCTCTTAAACAATGGGTGTCACGCCCTGGTCGAAGTATTTTGTGTTTTTCTTCATGTATTTGGTCAGGCCAGGGTGTGACATGGGTTTTTGTATGTGGTGTGTAGCTTAGTGGGGTTGTAGCTTAGTGGGGTGTTCTAGGAAAGTCTATGGCTGTCTGAAGTGGTTCTCAATCAGAGGCAGGTGTTTGTCGTTGTCTCTGATTGGGAACCATATTTAGGCAGCCATATTCTTTGGTTGTATTGTGGGTGATTGTCCTGAGTGTCTTGATGTCCTTGTTCGATGTTAGTTGACACATGTATAGGCTGTTTTCGGTTTTCGTTTCGTTTGTTTTGTAGTGTTCGTGTTTAGTCGTGTTTACGTTTGTTTAAAAAACATGGATCGCAATCGACACGCTGCAGTTTGGTCCGACTCTCCTTCACCATATGAAAACCGTGACAGAATCACCCACCACAAACGGACCAAGCAGCGTGTCAACAGGTAGGAGCCACAGGAGAGGCAACAGAGGCAGCAGCAGCAACTGCAGTGGGAGAGGCTGCACTACCTGGAGAAATGGACATGGGAGGACGAACTGGACGGTAAAGGACCCTGGGCTCAGCCAGGAGAATATTGCCGCCCCAAGGCCGAGCTGGAGGCAGCAAAATCAGAGAGGCGGCATTATGAGGAACTAGCACGGCAGAGCGGATGGAAGCCCGAGAGTCAGCCCCAAAAATTTCTTGGGGGGGGGGCTCACAGGGAGTATGGCTACGCCAGGTAGGAGACCTGAGCCAACTTCCTGTGGTTACCGGGGGGCTGGAGAGACCGGGCAGGCACCGTGTTATGCTGTGGAGCGCACGGTGTCCCCAGTGCGGGTGCACAGCCCGGTGAGGCACATTCCAGCTCCGCGTATCGGCCGGGCTAGAGTGGGCATCGAGCCAAGTGCCATGAAGCCGGGCCCTACGCATCTGGTCTCCAGTGCGTCTCCTTGGGCCAGCTGATATGGCATCAGCCTTGCGCACGGTGTCCCCGGTTCGCCTGCATAGCCCATTGCAGGCTATTCCACCTCGCCGCACTGGCAGGGCGACCGGGACCATTCAACCGGGTAGGGTTGGGCAGGCTCAGTGCTCAAGAGCTCCAGTGCGCCTGCACGGCCCGGTCTATCCGTCACCACCTCCACGCACCAGCCCTCCGGTGGCAGCCCCCCGCACCAGGCTGTCTCTCCGGCTCATCCTTACAGGGGCTCCCGCCTGTCCAGCGCTGCCGGAGCCTTCCGCCTCTCCAGTACTGCCGGAGTCTCCCGCCTGTCCGGCGCTGCTGCCGGAGTCTCCCGCCTGTCCGGCGCTGCTGCCGGAGTCTCCCACCTGTCCGGCGCTGCTGTCGGAGTCTCCCGCCTCTCCTGCGCTGTCGGAGTCTCCCGCCTCTCCTGCGCTGTCGGAGTCTCCCGCTTCTCCAGCGCTGTCGGAGCCTTTCTCCTCTCCTGCGCTACCGGAGTCTCCTGTCTGTTCGGAGCAGTTAGAGCTGTCAGCCTGCATGGAGCAGTCAGAGCTGTCAGTCTGCAAGGAGCTGCCAGTCTGCAGGAAGCAGCCAGAGCTGTCAGTCTGCATGAAGCAGCCAGAGCTGTCAGTCTGCATGAAGCAGTCAGAGCTGCCAGCCTGCATGGAGCAGTCAGAGCTGTCAGTCTGCATAAAGCAGCGAGAGCTGTCAGTCTGCATGAAGCAGTCAGAGCTGCCAGCCTGCATGGAGCAGTCAGAGCTGCCAGCCTGCATGGAGCAGTCAGAGCTGTCAGTCTGCATGGAGCAGTCAGAGCTGTCAGTCTGCATGGAGCAGCCAGAGCTGTCAGTCTGCATGAAGCAGCCAGAGCTGTCAGTATGCATGAAGCAGTCAGAGCTGCCAGCCTGCATGGAGCAGTCAGAGCTGTCAGTCTGCATGAAGCAGTCAGAGCTGTCAGTCTGCATGGAGCAGTCAGAGCTGTCAGTCTGCATGGAGCAGTCAGAGCTGTCAGTCTGTATGGAGCAGTCAGAGCTGTCAGTCTGCATGAAGCAGTCAGAGCTGCCAGCCTGCATGGAGCAGTCAGAGCTGTCAGTCTGCAGGAAGCAGCCAGAGCTGTCAGTCTGCATGAAGCAGTCAGAGCTGTCAGTCTGCATGAAGCAGTCAGAGCTGCCAGCCTGCATGGAGCAGTCAGAGCTGTCAGTCTGCATAAAGCAGCGAGAGCTGTCAGTCTGCATGAAGCAGTCAGAGCTGCCAGCCTGCATGGAGCAGTCAGAGCTGCCAGCCTGCATGGAGCAGTCAGAGCTGTCAGTCTGCATGGAGCAGTCAGAGCTGTCAGTCTGCATGGAGCAGCCAGAGCTGTCAGTCTGCATGAAGCAGCCAGAGCTGTCAGTATGCATGAAGCAGTCAGAGCTGTCAGTCTGCATGGAGCAGTCAGAGCTGTCAGTCTGCATGAAGCAGCCAGAGCTGCCAGCCTGCATGGAGCAGTCAGAGCTGTCAGTCTGCATGAAGCAGCCAGAGAGGTCAGTCTGTATGAAGCAGTCAGAGCTGTCAGTCTGCATGGAGCAGTCAGAGCTGTCAGTCTGCATGGAGCAGTCAGAGCTGTCAGTCTGCATGAAGCAGCCAGAGATGTCAGTCTGCATGAAGCAGTCAGAGCTGTCAGTCTGCATGGAGCAGTCAGAGCTGTCAGTTTGCATGGAGCAGCCAGAGCTGTCAGTCTGCATGAAGCAGCCAGAGCTGCCAGCCTGCATGGAGCAGTCAGAGCTGTCAGTCTGCATGAAGCAGCGAGAGCTGTCAGTCTGCATGAAGCAGTCAGAGCTGCCAGCCTGCATGGAGCAGTCAGAGCGGTCAGTCTGCATGGAGCAGTCAGAGCTGTCAGTCTGCATGGAGCAGCCAGAGCTGTCAGTCTGCATGAAGCAGCCATAGCTGTCAGTCTGCATGAAGCAGTCAGAGCTGCTAGCCTGCATGGAGCAGTCAGAGCTGTCAGTCTGCATGGAGCAGTCAGAGCTGTCAGTCTGCATGGAGCAGTCAGAGCTGTCAGTCTGCATGGAGCAGTCAGAGCTGTCAGTCTGCATGAAGCAGTCAAAGCTGCCAGCCTGCATGGAGCAGTCAGAGCTGTCAGTCTGCATGGAGCGGTCAGAGCTGTCAGTCTGCATGAAGCAGCCAGAGATGTCAGTCTGCATGAAGCAGTCAGAGCTGTCAGTCTGCATGGAGCAGTCAGAGCTGTCAGTTTGCATGAAGCAGCCAGAGCTGCCAGCCTGCATGGAGCAGTCAGAGCTATCAGTCTGCATGGAGCAGTCAGAGCTGTCAGTCTGCATGGAGCAGTCAGAGCTGTCAGTCTGCATGAAGCAGTCAAAGCTGCCAGCCTGCATGGAGCAGTCAGAGCTGTCAGTCTGCATGGAGCAGTCAGAGCTGTCAGTCTGCATGAAGCAGTCAGAGCTGTCAGTCTGCAAGGAGCTGCCAGTCTGCAGGAAGCAGCCAGAGCTGTCAGTCTGCATGAAGCAGCCAGAGCTGTCAGTCTGCATGAAGCAGTCAGAACTGCTAGCCTGCATGGAGCAGTCAGAGCTGTCAGTCTGCATAAAGCAGCGAGAGCTGTCAGTCTGCATGAAGCAGTCAGAGCTGCCAGCCTGCATGGAGCAGTCAGAGCTGCCAGCCTGCATGGAGCAGTCAGAGCTGTCAGTCTGCATGGAGCAGTCAGAGCTGTCAGTCTGCATGGAGCAGCCAGAGCTGTCAGTCTGCATGAAGCAGCCAGAGCTGTCAGTCAGAGCTGCATGAAGCAGTCAGAGCTGCCAGCCTGCTGCATGGAGCAGTCAGAGCTGTCAGTCTGCATGAAGCAGTCAGAGCTGTCAGTCTGCATGGAGCAGTCAGAGCTGTCAGTCTGCATGGAGCAGTCAGAGCTGTCAGTCTGTATGGAGCAGTCAGAGCTGTCAGTCTGCATGAAGCAGTCAGAGCTGCCAGCCTGCATGGAGCAGTCAGAGCTGTCAGTCTGCATGGAGCAGTCAGAGCTGTCAGTCTGCATGGAGCAGTCAGAGCTGTCAGTTTGCATGAAGCAGCCAGAGATGTCAGTCTGCATGAAGTAGCAGAGCTCAGAGCAGAGCTGTCAGTCTGCATGGAGCAGTCAGAGCTGTCAGTTTGCATGGAGCAGCCAGAGCTGTCAGTCTGCATGAAGCAGCCAGAGCTGCCAGCCTGCATGGAGCAGTCAGAGCTGTCAGTCTGCATGAAGCAGCGAGAGCTGTCAGTCTGCATGAAGCAGTCAGAGCTGCCAGCCTGCATGGAGCAGTCAGAGCTGTCAGTCTGCATGAAGCAGTCAGAGCTGTCAGTCTGCATGGAGCAGTCAGAGCTGTCAGTCTGCATGGAGCAGCCAGAGCTGTCAGTCTGTATGAAGCAGCCAGAGCTGTCAGTCTGCATGAAGCAGTCAGAGCTGCCAGCCAGCATGGAGCAGTCAGAGCTGTCAGTCTGCATGAAGCAGTCAGAGCTGTCAGTCTGCATGGAGCAGTCAGAGCTGTCAGTCTGCATGGAGCAGTCAGAGCTGTCAGTCTGTATGGAGCAGTCAGAGCTGTCAGTCTGCATGAAGCAGTCAGAGCTGCCAGCCTGCATGGAGCAGTCAGAGCTGTCAGTCTGCATGGAGCAGTCAGAGCTGTCAGTGCTGCATGGAGCAGTCAGAGCTGTCAGTCTGCATGAAGCAGTCAGAGCTGTCAGTCTGCATGGAGCAGTCAGAGCTGTCAGTCTGCATGGAGCAGTCAGAGCTGTCAGTCTGCATGGAGCAGTCAGAGCTGTCAGTCTGCATGAAGCAGTCAGAGCTGCCAGCCTGCATGGAGCAGTCAGAGCTGTCAGTCTGCATGGAGCAGTCAGAGCTGTCAGTCTGCATGGAGCAGTCAGAGCTGTCAGTCTGCATGAAGCAGCCAGAGATGTCAGTCTGCATGAAGTAGTCAGAGCTGTCAGTCTGCATGGAGCAGTCAGAGCTGTCAGTCTGCATGGAGCAGTCAGAGCTGTCAGTTTGCATGGAGCAGCCAGAGCTGTCAGTCTGCATGAAGCAGCCAGAGCTGCCAGCCTGCATGGAGCAGTCAGAGCTGTCAGTCTGCATGAAGCAGCGAGAGCTGTCAGTCTGCATGAAGCAGTCAGAGCTGCCAGCCTGCATGGAGCAGTCAGAGCTGTCAGTCTGCATGTCAGAGCTGTCATCTGCATGGAGCAGTCAGAGCTGTCAGTCTGCATGGAGCAGTCAGAGCTGTCAGTCTGTATGAAGCAGCCAGAGCTGTCAGTCTGCATGAAGCAGTCAGAGCTGCCAGCCAGCATGGAGCAGTCAGAGCTGTCAGTCTGCATGAAGCAGTCAGAGCTGTCAGTCTGCATGGAGCAGTCAGAGCTGCATGGAGCAGTCAGAGCTGTCAGTCTGCATGGAGCAGTCAGAGCTGTCAGTCTGTATGGAGCAGTCAGAGCTGTCAGTCTGCATGAAGCAGTCAGAGCTGCCAGCCTGCATGGAGCAGTCAGAGCTGTCAGTCTGCATGGAGCAGTCAGAGCTGTCAGTCTGCATGGAGCAGTCAGAGCTGTCAGTCTGCATGAAGCAGCCAGAGATGTCAGTCTGCATGAAGCAGTCAGAGCTGTCAGTCTGCATGGAGCAGTCAGAGCTGTCAGTCTGCATGGAGCAGTCAGAGCTGTCAGTCTGCATGAAGCAGCCAGAGCTGCCAGCCTGCATGGAGCAGTCAGAGCTGTCAGTCTGCATGAAGCAGCGAGAGCTGTCAGTCTGCATGAAGCAGTCAGAGCTGCTGCCAGCCTGCATGGAGCAGTCAGAGCGGTCAGTCTGCATGGAGCAGTCAGAGCTGTCAGTCTGCATGGAGCAGCCAGAGCTGTCAGTCTGCATGGAGCAGTCAGAGCTGTCAGTCTGCATGAAGCAGTCAAAGCTGCCAGCCTGCATGGAGCAGTCAGAGCTGTCAGTCTGCATGAAGCAGCGAGAGCTGTCAGTCTGCATGAAGCAGTCAGAGCTGCCAGCCTGCATGGAGCAGTCAGAGCTGTCAGTCTGCATGGAGCAGTCAGAGCTGTCAGTCTGCATGGAGCAGTCAGAGCTGTCAGTCTGCATGAAGCAGCCAGAGCTGTCAGTCTGCATGGAGCAGTCAGAGCTGTCAGTCTGCATGAAGCAGTCAGAGCTGCCAGCCTGCATGGAGCAGTCAGAGCTGTCAGTCTGCATGGAGCAGTCAGAGCTGTCAGTCTGCATGGAGCAGTCAGAGCTGTCAGTCTGCATGAAGCAGCCAGGAGATGTCAGTCTGCATGGAGCAGCAGTCAGAGCTGTCAGTCTGCATGGAGCAGTCAGAGCTGTCAGTTTGCATGGAGCAGCCAGAGCTGTCAGTCTGCATGAAGCAGCCAGAGCTGCCAGCCTGCATGGAGCAGTCAGAGCTGTCAGTCTGCATGAAGCAGCGAGAGCTGTCAGTCTGCATGAAGCAGTCAGAGCTGCCAGCCTGCATGGAGCAGTCAGAGCGGTCAGTCTGCATGGAGCAGTCAGAGCTGTCAGTCTGCATGGAGCAGCCAGAGCTGTCAGTCTGCATGAAGCAGCCATAGCTGTCAGTCTGCATGAAGCAGTCAGAGCTGCTAGCCTGCATGGAGCAGTCAGAGCTGTCAGTCTGCATGGAGCAGTCAGAGCTGTCAGTCTGCATGAAGCAGTCAGAGCTGCCAGCCTGCATGGAGCAGTCAGAGCTGTCAGTCTGCATGGAGCAGTCAGAGCTGTCAGTCTGCATGAAGCAGCCAGAGATGTCAGTCTGCATGAAGCAGTCAGAGCTGTCAGTCTGCATGGAGCAGTCAGAGCTGTCAGTTTGCATGAAGCAGCCAGAGCTGCCAGCCTGCATGGAGCAGTCAGAGCTGTCAGTCTGCATGGAGCAGTCAGAGATGTCAGTCTGCATGGAGTCAGAGCTGTCAGTCCAGTCAGAGCTGTCAGTCTGCATGGAGCAGTCAGAGCTGTCAGTCTGCATGAAGCAGCCAGAGATGTCAGTCTGCATGAAGCAGTCAGAGCTGTCAGTCTGCATGGAGCAGTCAGAGCTGCCAGCCTGCATGGAGCAGTCAGAGCGGTCAGTCTGCATGGAGCAGTCAGAGCTGTCAGTCTGCATGGAGCAGCCAGAGCTGTCAGTCTGCATGGAGCAGCCAGAGCTGTCAGTCTGCATGAAGCAGCCAGAGCTGTCAGTCTGCATGGAGCAGTCAGAGCTGTTAGTCTGCATGAAGCAGCCAGAGCTGCCAGCCTGCATGGAGCAGTCAGAGCTGTCAGTCTGCATGGAGCAGTCAGAGCTGTCAGTCTGCATGGAGCAGTCAGAGCTGTCAGTCTGCATGAAGCAGCCAGAGATGTCAGTCTGCATGAAGCAGTCAGAGCTGTCAGTCTGCATGGAGCAGTCAGAGCTGTCAGTTTGCATGGAGCAGCCAGAGCTGTCAGTCTGCATGAAGCAGTCAGAGCTGCTAGCCTGCATGGAGCAGTCAGAGCTGTCAGTCTGCATGGAGCAGTCAGAGCTGTCAGTCTGCATGGAGCAGTCAGAGCTGTCAGTCTGCATGGAGCAGTCAGAGCTGTCAGTCTGCATGAAGCAGTCAAAGCTGCCAGCCTGCATGGAGCAGTCAGAGCTGTCAGTCTGCATGGAGCGGTCAGAGCTGTCAGTCTGCATGAAGCAGCCAGAGATGTCAGTCTGCATGAAGCAGTCAGAGCTGTCAGTCTGCATGGAGCAGTCAGAGCTGTCAGTTTGCATGAAGCAGCCAGAGCTGCCAGCCTGCATGGAGCAGTCAGAGCTGTCAGTCTGCATGGAGCAGTCAGAGCTGTCAGTCTGCATGGAGCAGTCAGAGCTGTCAGTCTGCATGGAGCAGTCAGAGCTGTCAGTCTGCATGAAGCAGCCAGAGATGTCAGTCTGCATGAAGCAGTCAGAGCTGCCAGCCTGCATGGAGCAGTCAGAGCTGTCAGTCTGCATGGAGCAGTCAGAGCTGTCAGTCTGCATGGAGCAGCCAGAGATGTCAGTCTGCATGAAGCAGCCAGAGATGTCAGTCTGCATGAAGCAGTCAGAGCTGCTAGCCTGCATGGAGCAGTCAGAGCTGTCAGTCTGCATGGAGCAGTCAGAGCTGTCAGTCTGCATGGAGCAGTCAGAGCTGGCAGTCTGCATGAAGCAGTCAGAGCTGCCAGTCTGCATGGAGCAGTCAGAGCTGTCAGTCTGCATGGAGCAGTCAGAGCTGTCAGTCTGCATGAAGCAGCCAGAGATGTCAGTCTGCATGAAGCAGTCAGAGCTGTCAGTCTGCATGGAGCAGTCAGAGCTGTCAGTTTGCATGGAGCAGCCAGAGCTGTCAGTCTGCATGAAGCAGCCAGAGCTGCCAGCCTGCATGGAGCAGTGTCAGTCTGCATGAAGCAGTCAGAGCTGCAGTCTGCATGGAGCAGTCAGTGCTGTCAGTCTGCATGAAGCAGTCAGAGCTGTCAGTCTGCATGAAGCAGTCTGCAGAGCTGCCAGCCTGCATGGAGCAGTCAGAGCTGCATGGAGCAGTCAGAGCTGTCAGTCTGCATGGAGCAGTCAGAGCTGTCAGTCTGCATGGAGCAGTCAGAGCTGTCAGTCTGCATGAAGCAGTCAAAGCTGCCAGCCTGCATGGAGCAGTCAGAGCTGTCAGTCTGCATGGAGCAGTCAGAGCTGTCAGTCTGCATGAAGCAGCCAGAGATGTCAGTCTGCATGAAGCAGTCAGAGCTGTCAGTCTGCATGGAGCAGTCAGAGCTGTCAGTTTGCATGGAGCAGCCAGAGCTGTCAGTCTGCATGAAGCAGCCAGAGCTGCCAGCCTGCATGGAGCTGTCAGTCTGCATGGAGCAGTCAGAGCTGTCAGTCTGCATGAAGCAGTCAGAGCTGTCAGTCTGCATGAAGCAGCCAGAGCTGCCAGCCTGCATGGAGCAGTCAGAGCTGTCAGTCTGCATGGAGCAGTCAGAGCTGTCAGTCTGCATGAAGCAGTCAGAGCTGTCAGTCTGCATGAAGCAGCCAGAGCTGCCAGCCTGCATGGAGCAGTCAGAGCTGTCAGTCTGCATGAAGCAGCGAGAGCTGTCAGTCTGCATGAAGCAGTCAGAGCTGCCAGCCTGCATGGAGCAGTCAGAGCGGTCAGTCTGCATGGAGCAGTCAGAGCTGTCAGTCTGCATGGAGCAGCCAGAGCTGTCAGTCTGCATGAAGCAGCCAGAGCTGTCAGTCTGCATGGAGCAGTCAGAGCTGTCAGTCTGCATGAAGCAGCCAGAGCTGCCAGCCTGCATGGAGCAGTCAGAGCTGTCAGTCTGCATGGAGCAGTCAGAGCTGTCAGTCTGCATGAAGCAGCCAGAGCTGTCCGTCTGCAAGGAGCTGCCAGTCTGCAAGGAGCTGCCAGTCTGAAGGAGCTGCCAGTCTGCACGGAGCCGCCAGAGCTGCTAGTCTATAAGAAGCCGCCAGAGCTGTCAGCCTACATGGAGCAGCCAGAGCCGCCAGTCAGCGTGGAGCAGTCAGAGCCGCCAGTCAGCATGGGTCAGTCAGATTCTTCCAGATCTGCCAGTCAGCCAGACTCTTCCAGATCTACCAGTCAGTCGGGATCTGCCAGAACTGCCAGTCAACCAGGCTCTTCCAGATCTGCCAGTCAGCCAGATTCTTCCAGATCTGCCAGTCAGCCAGAATCTTCCAGATCTGCCAGTCAACCAGGCTCTTCCAGATCTGCCAGTCAGCCAGACTCTTCCAGATCTGCCAGTCAACAAGGCTCTTCCAGATCTGCCAGTCAGCCAGATTCTTCCAGATCTGCCAGTCAACCAGGCTCTTCCAGATCTGCCAGTGAGCCGGGATCTGCCAGAACTGTCAGTCAACCAGGCTCTTCCAGATCTGCCAGTCAGCCAGAATCTTCCAGATCTGCCAGTCAACCAGGCTCTTCCAGAGCTGCCAGTCAGCCAGACTCTTCCAGATCTGCCAGTCAGCCGGGATCTGCCAGAACTGCCAGTCAGCCGGGATCTGTCAGTCGGCCAGGATCCGCCAGTCAGCCAGGATCTGCCAGTCAGCCAGGATCTGGTAGATCCATCAACCTGCCTGAGCTTCCTCTTACTCCTGAGCTTCCTCTTACTCCTGAACTTCCTTTCACTCCTGAGCTTCCTTTCACTCCTGAGCTTCCTTTCACTCCTGAGCTTCCCTTCAGTCCCGAGCTTCACCTCAGTCCCGATCTGCTCCTCAGTCTAGTGGGGTTCTGGGTGAGGACTACTAGGCCATGGTTGGCGGCGAGGTTGGACTATCCAGGGACGCAAGGAGAGGGGACTAAGACATTAACTGAGTGGGGTCCACGTCCCCGCCGGAGCCGCCACCATGGACAGAAGCCCACCCGGACCCTCCCTATTGATTTGAGGTGCGTTCGGGAGTCCGCACCTTAGGGGGGGGGGGTTCTGTCACGCCCTGGTCGAGGTATTTGTGTTTTTCTTCATGTATTTGGTCAGGCCAGGGTGTGTATGTGGTGTGTAGCTTAGTGGGGTTGTAGCTTAGTGGGGTGTTCTAGGAAAGTCTCTGATTCTCTGGCTCTCTGAGTCTCTGGCTCTCTGAAGTGGTTCTCAATCAGAGGCAGGTGTTTATCGTTGACTCTGATTGGGAACCATATTTAGGCAGCCATATTCTTTGGTTGTATTGTGGGTGATTGTCCTGAGTGTCTTGATGTCCTTGTTCGATGTTAGTTGACACATGTATAGGCTGTTTTCAGTTTTCGTTTGGTTTGTTTTGTAGTGTTCGTGTTTAGTCGTGTTTACGTTTGTTTAAATAAACATGGATCGCAATCGACACGCTGCAGTTTGGTCCAACTCTCCTTCACCATATGAAAACCGTGACAATGGGTTAAAGTTATGTACAGCAACCCCAAATGTAAAAGAGTAAATAAAGGTTACTTTTCAGAAAGTATTGAGTTTTTAAGAGGAGTAAATAAAGACTTTCCGTTGACTCCATATCTATTATTGTGGCCATTGAAATGTTAGCTATTAAAATGAGATCCAACAAGAACATCATCAGAAATCCTGTGGATAAAAACAAAAGTGTCAATGTACGCCGATGATTCAAGTTGTTTCTTAAATCTGCAATCTGGATCCCTGCACAGTCTCATTGAAGATCACTTTTCTCACCTCTCTGTACTAAATCCTAAATATGACAAGTGTACCATATTACACCACCATTCAAAAGTTTGGGGTCTCTTAGAAATGTTCATGTTTTGTTCATTAAAATAACATCAAATTGATTAGAAATGCAGGGTAGACATTGTTCATGTGGTAAATTACCATTGTAGCTGGAAACGGCAGATTTCTTTTAGCAACCATCATTCCTGTGTTCCAATGGTACGTTGTGTTAGCCTTTTTAAAATGATAAACATGGATAAGCTAATTGATCATTAGAAAACCCTTTTGCAATTATGATAGCACAGCTAAAAATGTTGTCCTGATTAAAGAAGCAATAAAAATGGCTTTCTTTAGACTAGTTGAGTGTCTGGAGCATCAGCATTTGTGGGTTCGATTACAGGCTCAAAATGTCCAGAAACAAAGAACTTTCTTCTGAAACTCGTCAGGCTATTCTACGTGATAAATTGCCAATAAACTGAACAGCACAAACTGGCCTAACCAGAAGAGAAATAGGAGTGGGAGGTCCAGGTGCACAACTGAACAAGAGGACAAGTACATTAATGTCTAATTTGAGAAACAAATGTCTCACAAGTCCTCAACTGGCAGCTTCATTAAATAGTACCCACAAAACACCAGTCTCAACATCAACAGTGAAGAGGTGACTCCGGGATGCTTGCCTTCTCGGCAGAGTTCCTCTGTCCAGTGTCTGTGTTCTTTTGCCCATCTTCGTTTTATTGGCCAGTCAGAGATGTGGCTTTTTCTTTGCAACTCTGCCTAGAAGGCCAACATCCCGGAGTCGCCTCTTCACTGTTGACTTTGCTGTTTAGCAGGTACTATTTACTGAGATACACATTTTTAAATTGGCTGATAGGAATTGGCATAAATCGAAAAATACAGGTTGCAAAATAAATGGGAAGAGGTTTTCGATGTACCGATTCCATGGCACATGGTTTATGAACTGGTACAAAAAACAGCACTGGATTCAACACTTCAAGTTTTGACATTTTAATTATTGTACCATTGCCACCAACAGAATGCCATACAGCAATCTCAGTTCTTTAGATTTTGCTGCAAAGAAACAGAATCCCTAGACCATTTGTTCTGGTAATTTCCCTATGTAACTTGTTTCTGGTCACAGGTTCAGGAATCCCAACACTTACTGAAAATTAACCTTACAAATAGCAGTGTTAAGCGATTTGGAAAGCCATAGTCAGTCAGTCAATGGGTGGGATGGGCTGAGAGTGTCACGGTTCATGAATCCACTCTCTCTCTCTCTCTCTCTCTCTCTCTCTCTCTCTCTCTCTCTCTCTCTCTCTCTCTCTCTCCCCGTGTTTGGTTGGGCGTGGTTCCCAATCTCGGCCTGATTGTCTGCACCAGCTGGAACCACTTATCTTCCCTTTATATGTTCTGTAACCAGTGTTTCCTGTTGTCAGATCGTTGTTACTTCCCTGAGGTTGTGTTGTGTGTCCTTGCTCATTCTCTCGCCGCCCTTGTGTGGATTATCTGCTGTGCTCCTTCCTACCCATTCCGGACACACTCCGCTGGATTTCTCAGCACGCTATCATCGAAAGATGCGCCCTAGTCCCTGGGTCGGATTCCGTCTGAGTACAGTCTGTCTGTCCTGTTGCTGCTGTAACTGTATTCATTAAACCATCGTTGCTTGCATCTTGCATCCGCCTCTGTATTGTCACAGAACGATCTGACCAGACCATGGATGCAGCGAGTTCAACGAGTCTGACCGAATTCATTTCCCGCAGTATCACGAGAATGGATCAACAAGAGGAGAACATCTCCAGCACAGGTCGGGCAGTACAAGCCCTTGCGACACAGGTATCCCAGCTGACCCAACAATTGCAACATCTGAGGGGTTCCGCTGCGCCACCTACACCGGCAGTTCAACCCGCCCCGCCAGAGCTGGATTCCCAGCTAGAGCCACGGCTACCGACACCAGAGGGTTATTCAGGTGATCCTGACTATTGCAGAGCTTTCTTACGAGATGTTCTATGCATTTCTCGTTGCAGCCACGGACCTTCAACCGTGAACAGTCTTAAGGTAGCATTCGTACTCTGCTATCAGGCAAAGCGGCTCTTTGGGGAACGGCGGTGTGGGCGAACCAGGACCCATGCTGCACCTCTTTCCAGACACTCTCCGAGGAGATGAGAAGGGTCTTCGATCGGGCCGTGGCGGGTAGGGAGGCGGCCAGACTACTCGCTGACCTTCGCCAAGGAGACCGTTCAGTATCGGAATACTCCATCCAATTCCGCACTCTGGCCGCAGAGTGTCAGTGGAACGAGGAGGCGCAGTGGGACATGTTCCTGCATGGGCTGGAGGACCGGATCCAGAAGGAGATTTATGTTCTGGACCTTCCCAGGAGTTTAAATGGACTAGTGGAACTAGCCTTGAGGGTCGACGCTCGTCTGAGTCGTATTGGCTGCCGAGCATGCACTAACAGACCGTATAACGACACGGAGGGCTGGCATGCCAGCGGCGGGAACACGGCCAGTTCAGCCTCCGCTCACGAACCCATGCAGCTGGGGAGAGCTCGCCTCTCCCGGGAAGAGAGGGAGAGGCGGAGATCCCAAGGACTCTGTATCTACTGTGGTAGAGCGAGCCACTTTATCCACTCCTGCCCGGTAAAAGGTGGTCCGACACAGCCGAGGCTGCATTCGCCAAACTCAAGAGCCGCTTTGTTTCAGCTCCCATCCTCATAGCTCCCGATCCCTCGCGTCAGTTCGTGGTGGAGGTGGACGCTTCAGAGGTGGGGGTAGGTGCGGTACTTTCTCAACGTTCCTCTTCTGACGACAAGATGCACCCTTGTGCGTTCCTTTACATTTACATTTACATTTAAGTCATTTAGCAGACGCTCTTATCCAGAGCGACTTAGGTTATCACCTGCGGAACGCAACTACGACATTGGCAACAGAGAGTTGTTGGCAGTGAAGTTAGCACTGGAGGAGTGGCGCCATTGGTTAGAGGGTTCGGGGGTACCTTTTATAGTTTGGACCGATCACAAAAATTTGGAATATATCAGAACCGCCAAACGACTCAACTCCAGGCAGGCGCGGTGGGCACTCTTTTTCGGACGTTTTGACTTCTCTCTCTCGTATCGCCCGGGTTCCAAGAATGTCAAACCCGATTCCCTTTCTCGCATTTTTGACCATTCCGGACGCCCATCCACTCCCGAGTGCATCCTACCCGGGACCCTAGTGGTCTCCACACTCACATGGGAGGTTGAATCGAGGATCAAAACGACCTTAGAAGGGGTAACGCCTCCGCCCGGTTGCCCGCCTAATCGGTTGTTTGTGCCGGAGGGGTGTCGGTCCGATGTTATTCGATGGGGGCATTGCTCCAACGTAGCATGTCATCCAGGAGTCAGCCGCACTAGCTTTTTGGTTAAGCAACGCTTTTGGTGGCCACTGATGGCTCGTGACATTCACAGTTTTGTCTTGGCTTGCTCGGTTTGTGCCACTGGGAAGACTTCTAATCGACCCCCAGATGGGTTACTCCAACCGCTGTTGGTCCCTTCGAGACCCTGGTCCCACATCGCGCTAGATTTTGTTACCGGCCTCCCGCCCTCCCAGGGCAAGACGGTTGTTTTGACCGTGGTGGACCAGTTCTCGAAGGCGGCTCATTTTATTCCCTTGCCTAAATTACCATCTGCCAAGGAGACAGCGGTAACTGTCGTAGATCACGTCTTTCGCTTACATGGCCTGCCGATGGACGTAGTTTCTGACAGGGGGCCCCAATTTGTGTCCAAGTTTTGGCAAGAGTTTTGTAGGTTACTGGGAGCAGCCTGTCTTCAGGGTTTCATCCCCAGAGCAACGGTCAAACGGAGAGGGCCAACCAAGATCTCTCTCTCTCTCTCCCGTGTTTGGTTGGGCGTGGTTCCCAATCTCTGCCTGATTGTCTGCGCCAGCTGGAACCACTTATCTTCCCTTTATATGTTCTGTAACCAGTGTTTCCTGTTGTCAGATCGTTGTTACTTCCCTGAGGTTGTGTTGTGTGTCCTTGCTCATTCTCTCACCGCCCTTGTGTGGATTATCGGCTGTGCTCCTTCCTACCCATTCCGGACACACTCCGCTGGATTTCTCAGCATGCTCCACTGGATTTCTCAGCACGCTATCATCGAAAGATGCGCCCTAGTCCCTGGGTCGGATTCCGTCTGAGTACAGTCTGTCTGTCCTGTTGCTGCTGTAACTGTATTCATTAAACCATCGTTGCTTGCATCTTGCATCCGCCTCTGTATTGTCACAGAGAGTGGCTGATGGGTGGGATTAAAGAGTTTATGTTTGGTGATGTGATTGCTTTATATAAATGTACCATGTATGTAAAATGTGTATATAAATTGTACATGTAAAACGTATGAATATGCTGCAGAAAAGCTGTAAAAAAAAATAATTTAAAAAGATGTGTCCACTGAAGTGAGGGGTGGTGGATGGGTTTATATATACGGCTCAAAAAAATAAAGGGAACACTAAAATAACACATCCTAGATCTGAATGAATGAAATATTCTTATTAAATGCTTTTTTCTTTACATAGTTGAATGTGCTGACAACAAAATCACACAAAAATTATCAATGGAAATCAAATTTATCAACCCATTGAGGTCTGGATTTGGAGTCACACTCAAAATTAAAGTGGAAAACCACACTACAGGCTGATCCAACTTTGATGTAATGTCCTTAAAACAAGTCAAAATGAGGCTCAGTAGTGTGTGTGGCCCCACGTGCCTGTATGACCTCCCTACAACGCCTGGGCATGCTCATGATGAGGTGGCGGATGGTCTCCTGAGGGATCTCCTCCCAGACCTGGACTAAAGCATCCGCCAACTCCTGGACTGTCTGTGGTGGAACGTGGCGTTGGTGGATGGAGCGAGACATGATGTCCCAGATGTGCTCAATTGGATTCAGGTCTGGGGAATGGGCGGGCCAGTCCATAGCATCAATGCCTTCCTCTTGCAGGAACTGCTGACACACTCCAGCCACTTCAGTCTCTCTTTTGGGCAGGTGCAGTGATCTAGACAAGTCACATAACCTCGAGTCCAAGTCAAGTCCCAAGTCCCTAGTGTTTGAGTCAGAGTCCTTAATACTTGAGTCACGAGTCACTTGGTAGTACTAAAAGCGGCTGTCCAGTCAGACGAAGGCCCTAAAACTCCAGCCACCCAAGTCATAAACTGTTCTCTCTGCTACCTCTCTGTACACGATGTCGGTGCTCCAAGTCTGGAACCAACAGGACCCTGAACAGTTTCTACCCCGAAGCTAGTTTAAGTAGTTAACCAAATAGCTACTTGGACTATTTGCATTTACCGTTTTTGCACTCACATGTTTGACTTATCACATATGCTGCTGCTACTGTTTATTATCTATCCTGTTGCCTAGTCACATATCTACCTCAATTACCTCATACCCCAGCACATCGACGAGGTACTGGTACCCAGTGTATATAGTCAAGTCATCATTACGCATTATTACTTTTCTATTATTTCTCGATTTTATTTCTCTCTGCATTGTTGTGAGTAAGCATTTCACTGTTAGTCTACACCTGTTGTTTAGGAAGCACATGACAAATACAATCTGATTTGATTGAATATCACTTTTATTAATAATATATCAAGACTCTAAACTTGTCCAACATGAATTCAATAACTCTGTGATTATTGATTATCATCATTACGAGAAATGCAGCTATCCTGGCAGCAGGCCTCTTTATTAAATCCAAACTACTCGTACTGAAACAACATCGATTGCTGCCATGCTCTGCATAAAGCAATAAAAAGATTAGCCGCTGGGGGAAAAAGTAAACAGGAGAAAGTAAAAGTTGCAAATCATCACTTCATACCCTCCTTTCTGCAGTAGCGTCTCTGTAGCTGTCACGTTCTGACCTTTTCCTTTATTGTGTCTTTGTGTTAGTATGGTCAGGGCGTGAGTTGAGGTGAGCAGTCTATGTTCATTTTTCTAGGTTGTGTTTATGTGTTTGGCCTGGTATGTTTCTCACTCAGAGGCAGGTGTCGTTCGTTGTCTCTGATTGAGAATCATACTTAGGTACCTTTTTCCCACCTGTGTTTTGTGGGTGAATATTTTCTGTTCTGTCTTTTTCTTCACCGTACAGGACTGTTCGTTTGTCGTTGTTTCATTAAAGAATATGAACACTTACCACGCTGCGCATTGGTCCTCCTCTTCTTACACCCACGACGAGCGTTACAGTAGCTCATCATAAGGACGATGCCGTATTTCCACATGAGGCAGAAATATCAATATGGATTTATGAGTCACCCTGAAGAAAGGTCCTCAGATAATTAAACCTGTATTCCCTTTATACTTTAAAAACAGGGGTTTGCCCGGCTAATAATTCTGGAGAGAAATAATGTTTTTATAATGTTACCCGTAATGTTCCTCAGATGTTTGAGTGTCCAGTTTTCTGTTAATTAGGGAAACATTCTATGTAGGGAGGAGTGGGATAAGTTGAGACATTTTTTACATTCAGCATTACTCCATCAACGGAAATATAGTATTCTTTCTAACAAAGATATTTACATATATTTGAGGATGTTGTGTATCTCTGGAAATAATCAGAATTCAATTCAAATTGTATTTGTCACATGCTTCGTAAACAACAGGTGTAGACTAAGAATGAAATGCTTACTCACAGGCCCTTCCCAACAATGCAGCGAGAAATAAAATGGAGAAATAATAGAAGAGTAAAATACATAATAATAAAAGTAATCAGAAATACACAGTGAGTAATGATAATTTGGCTAGTTACACTAGATACCAGTACCAAGTCGATGTGCAGGGGTACTTACTAGGTAATTGAGGTAGATATTTACATATAACTAGGAATAAAGTGACAGAGAATAAACAGTACCAGCAGCATATGTGATGAGTCCAAAAACGGTAAACTATTTGGTTAACTATTTTAGTAACCATTTAGCAGTCTTGTGGCTTGGGTGTAGAAGTTGTTCAGGGTCCTGTTGGTTCCAGACTTGGTGCATTGGTACCGCTTGCTGGTTGGTAGCGGAGAGAGCAGTCTATGATTTGGCTGGCTGGACTATTTCAACATTTTTAGGGCCTTCCTCTGACACCTCCTGCTATAGAGGTCCTGGATGGCAGGGCCGTATTCACTACCCTCTGTAGCGTTTTGCGGTCGGATGCCAAGCATTTGCCATACCAAGCGGTGATGCAGCCAGTCAAGATGCTCTCAATGGTGCAGCTGTAGAAATTGTTAGGATCTGAGGGCCCATGCCAAATCTTTTCACACTGCTGAGGGGGGGGGGGCATTGTCATGCCTTCGTCACAACTGTGTTGGTGTGTGTGGATCATGTGATGCGATCCTTAGTGATGTGGACACCGAGTACATAAAACTCGCGACCAGCTGGAGCTACAGCCCCGTCTATGTGAATGGGGGCGTGCTCGGCCCTCCGTTTCCTGCCACGAACAGCTCCTTTGTTTTGCTGACGTTGAGGGAGATGGTGTTGTCCTGGCACCACACTGATCGGGTCTTTGACCTCATTCCTATAAGCCGTCTCATCATCGTTGGTGATCAGGCCTACCACCATCGTGTCGGCAGCAAACTTAAAGGAAATATCAACTAGAGGTCGACCGATTAATTTATCATGTTAAATAACACTAATATTTGAAAACAATATTTTGATGTTATAATAAGGTTGGTAGCAATTTCGTTGTAGAAATAATGTGATCACTGTGGCCAGTCAGATTAAGATAATAGTCTATTAAAACGTTTACATGCTTTGCAATAATAACGATTTCCCTAATAATCCTCTTTACATGCACACATCTGAAATCAGATGAATAGTTGCAGAAAATCGCCGAACAAAAATAAACACTATATGCATCGATTTCAAAGATTTTACTGAGTTACAGTTCATATAAGGAAATCAGTCAAATGAAATCAATTCATTAGGCCCTAATCTATGGATTTCACATGACTGGGAATAGAGACATGCATCTGTTGGTCACAGATACCTTAAAAAAAAGGTAAGGGCGTGGATCAGAAAACCAGACAGTATCTTGTGTGACCATCATTTGCCTCATGCAGCACGACACATCTCCTTCACATAGACTTGATCAGGCTGTTAATGTGGCCTGTGGAATGTTGTCTCACTCCTCTTCAATGGCTGTGCAAAGTTGCTGGATATGGGCGGGAACTGGAACGCACTGTCATACACGTCCATCCAAAGCATCCCAAACATGCTCAATGGGTGAGTATGCAGGCCATGGAAGAACTGGGACATTTTCATCTTCCAGGGATAGTGTACAGATCCCTGTGACATGGGGGCGTGCATTATCATGCTGCAACATGAGGTGATGATAGTGGATGAATGGCACGACAATGGGCCTCAAGATCTCGTCATGGTATCTCTGTGCATTCAAATTGCAATAGTGTTTGTTGTCCATAGCTTATGCCTACCCATACCATAATCCTACCTCCACCATTGGGCACTCTGTTGACATCAGCAAATTGCTCCCCCACACAACTCCCCCACACAACGCCATCAAGCCGATTGACCGAATTTACTGTGTTGAAAAGGGACAATGCAATCCACTCTAGGTACTACCCTTTTTATCCTGGAGGTGCGTTCCTTGAGCATGGTGTGGAAGGGCAAGACCATGCAGGATCTTAGAGACAAGGCTTGCATCTACATAATGCTTAAAGCTGTTAATTCTGAATACATTATGTTTGTGAATGATGTGACAATGATGGTAACTGTTTGGTTTGTTATCAAAAATCTGAAGTGTTTGTAGGGTGATTCAATTGGTTTCAGAATAGTTGCTCCTGCTTGTGACAAGCTTGTGAGGCAATATCTCAGATATGAGAAGATCATAGCATACATACGTATATAGTTTGGCGGCCTCCAGAGGAAGGTAAATTCTTATAATCCAAACTTCTTCACGTGTCTTAAATGTCAGGTTGGAGTCCAAAGGGATACTTAAAGTTAGACACAACTTTCAGATTCTCCCCATTTACAAGAACAGCTCGTTGGGAAGAAACATAGGATTTCTTAAGGAAGTAAATGCAAGCAACAATCAGTCATCCATTTAGAAACATATACCATAGCTCCAGTTAAATTGTTGTCGATATTTTGAGTGTACATACAGGACTGTATCATCTGCATATATCTGCATGTTAACTTGTGGGAAAGCAAGTGCAAGATCATTTATATACAGTGCTTTCGGAAAGTATTCAGATCCCTTGACTTTTTCTGCATTTTGTTACGTTACAGCCTTATTCTAAAATGTTTTAAATTGTTTTTGTCCCTCATCAATCTACACACAATGAAAGAGCAAAAGTTGTTTATATTTTTGCAAATGTATTAAAAATAAACTGAAATATCACATTTCCATAAGTATTTTTACACTTTACTCAGTGTTGAAATACCATTGGCAGCGATTACAGGAGCGTCGCTGCACAGCTATTTTAAGGTCTCTCCAAAGATGTTCGAATGGGTTCATGTCCGGACTGTGGATGGGCCACTCAAGGACATTCAGAGACTTGTCCTGAAGCCACTCCTGCATTGTCTTGGCTGGGTGCTTAGTGTCATTGCCCTGTTAGAAAGTGAACCTTAGCCCCAGTCTGACATCCTGAGTGCTCTGGAGCAGGTTTTCATCAAGGATCTCTCTGTACTTTGTTCTGTTAATCTTTCCCACAATCCGGACTAGTCTCCCAGTCCCTGCCCCTGAAAATATTCCCACAGCATGATGCTGCCACCCCTATGCTTCTCCAGACGTGACGCTTGGCATTCAGGCCAAAGAGTTCAATTTTGGTTTTATCAGACCAGAGAATCTTGGTTCTCATGGTCTGAGAGTCCTTTACGTGCCTTTTTGGCAAACTCCAAACAGGCTGCGATGTGCCTTTTACTGAGAATTGGTTTCCGTCTCTCCACTGTACCATGAAGGCCTGATTGGTGGAATGCTGCAGAGATAGTTGTCCTACTGGAAGGTTCTCCCATCTTCACAGAAGAACTCTGGAGCTCTGTCAGAGTGACCATCAGGTTCTTGGTCACCTCCCTGACCAAGCCTTTCTCTCACGATTGATCAATTTGTCCAGGTGGTCAGAAAAGTCTTCCATTTAAGAATGATGGGGGCCACTGTGATCTTGGGAACCTTCAATGCTGCAGAAATGTTTTTGGTACCGTTCCCTAGCGCTGTGTCTCGACACAATCCTGTCTCAGAGCTCTACGGACAATCCCGGACAATCCATTTTAATAGCTTAGCTTCAACCAAAGCCTGCTACTGTCAGGCCAATAATATTCGGAGAACATGTTAACCACGTTCTAGGTAAGTTCTGTTTGACATTAAGGGAATGGTCTCTTGGAAACAGTCCTTGCACGTCACTGGAACATACATTCCTATGAAAATGTTAGGTATTACTACTGAAACCCTTAATAAGGGAATGTGCTTTAAAGTTGTGGGAACGTTTGTTGTTAGCTGGGTTCTACCCATTAGGCTACAACTCTGTCACTTGTAACATTTGGGTTGTTATTATGAAGTATTTAATGATATCCTACATGGTTTTTGTGTAATTTTATGATTTCATGTCTATTGACTCTTTGACATTTTCAAGAAGGATCCCTGAAATGACTAATACAGTAAATTAGAGTTCTCAGCCTGAACCCAATGGAGCCCAATTCTGTGAATTGATTCGGGCTGGGTGGGTGTGCGTGTCTGCGCAACTTTTACGACGGATCTCTCTCAGCAAAAGCTGAGGATTCCAATATTGACTGGGCCAGAGACATTTGAAGCCAAGATGCGATACGAATACGCTGGAGTGCACTCGGGAGAATGTTAATCTACAAGACCCCGACAGGCAGCTCAGTTTAATTTAAAGGCATGAATGATTTATACGCTGTGTAATGACATGAATCAATTATATTGAAGTATGTTACGTTAGATAAAACAGGATACGCTCTCACAGCTCGATGGTGGATAGATCATTCACTGCCTTGCAAAAGCCCAGAAATCTAAACATCTTGGAATGACCTAGTCAAAGCCCAGACCTCAATCCAATTGAGAATCTGTGGTATGACTTAAAAATTGCTGTACACCAGCCGAACCCACCCAACTTGAAGGAGCTGGAGCAGTTTGCCTTGAAGAATGGGCAAAAAACCCATATCTAGATATGCCAAGCTTATAGAGACATACCCAAAGAGACTTGCAGCTGTAATTGCTGCAAAAGATGCCACTACAAAGTATTGACTTGGGGGGGGGTTTGAATGCTCAAGTTTTAATTTTTTTGTCTTATTTCTCGTTTGTTCCATAATGAAAAATATTTTGCACCTTCAAAGTGGTAGGCATGTTGTGTAAATAAAATGATACAACCCCCCCAAAATACATTTTAATCCCAGGTTGTAAGGCAACAAAATAGGAAAAATGCCAAGAGGGTGAGCACTTGCGCAAGCCACTGTATGAGGCTACTATAGCCTGAACATGAGTCAAGAGCAAAAGAATACATTTGATTTAGGCTACATTTTATTAATATGAACAATTTCTTATTTACATTGACGGCTTACCAAAAGGCAAAACCTCCTACGGGGACAGGAGTTGGGATTAAAACGACGAGCGAACCAGGGATATGTGTGCTTTGGGGACCTTTAACAGAATGTGGCTGGCAAAATGGGTGTTGTATGTGGATGATAAGGGCTGCAGTAGATATCGCAGATAGTGGGGAGTGAGGCCTAAGAGGGATTGGGTCTTGGATCGAGCCTTGGGGTACAACCTTGGTGACAGGCAGTGGTTGAGACAGCAGATGTTCTGATTTTATACACTGCACTCTTTGAGAGAGGTAGTTAGCAAACCAGGACAAAGACCCCTCAGAGACACCAATATTCGTTAACCGACCCACAAGAATGGAATAGTCTACCATATCAAAAGCTTTGGCTAAGTAAATAAAAACAGCTGCACAGCATTGCTTAGAATCAAGGGCAATGGTGTCATCATTGAGGATGTTTAAGGTTGCAGTGACACATCCATAACATGAGAGGAAACCAGATTGCATACCAGAGAGAATACTATAGACATCAAGAAAGCTTGTCAGTTGATTATTGACAAGTTTTTACAACCCTTTTGATAGAAATAGGCCTATAACAGTTAGGATCAGCTTGATCTCCACCTTTAAATAAAAGACAAACCGTGGCTGCCTTCCAAGCAATGGAAACCTCCCCAGAGATGAGAGACAGGTTAAAAAGGTAAAAGATCGGCTTTGTGGTTATAAGGGCAGCAACCTTAAAGGAAAAAAGGGTCCAAACCCGGACATTTTTTGGGGGTCAAGTTTAGGGAGCTCCTTTAGCACCTCGCCTGCATGGAGAACTTTTGTAACGGGGCAGGGGATAAAGAGGGAGGAGCATCAGGGCTAGTCGCAATAGAAGGGGTGGGAGATGAGGAAGTGTTGGAAGGGCAAGGAGGCATGGCTGAGTTAATTAGGAATCCTGACTTAATGAAGTGGTGATTAAAAAGCTTAGCCTTCTTGTCAGTAACAACCACATCATCAACTTTAAGGGACATGGGCAGCTGTGACGAGGAGGGTTTATTCTCCAGGTCTTTAACCGTTTTCCAAAACTTCTTGGGGTTAGACCCACAGAGAGAGAACTGCTCCTTAAAGTAACAAACTTAGTCCTTCCGGAAAGCCAGAGTGCACTTACTTCTCATTTTCCTGAACAAAAAATCACGGATGAACCAGGGGCTGAACCTGTTTTTAATTATAATTTTATTTATGGGGGCGTGTTTGTTAACAATACCACTGAAAACATCAAAAAGAAGGTCCAAGTGTATTCGACAGAGGGGATCAAGCTGATTCTATACCACTTGACAGAGGCCAGTTCATGAAGGAAGGCTTGCTCATTCAAGTTTTTTAGCAAGCATCTATGACAAATTAGAACAGGTTGTTTCACTGAGCAGCCATTATGAACACAGGCTGTAAAACAGTGATCACGAAGGTCATTGCAGAAAACACCAGACTGATAACTATCAGGATTATCTGTGAGAATAACATAGAGGAGAGTAGCCTTTTCTGTGTGTTTGGAGTCATACCCTGTGGGATTGGTAATAATCTGAGAAAGATTTAGGGAGTCCCATTTCTTTAGAATTTGTTCAGGTAGTTTAAGCACGTCCCAATTTAGATCACCTAGCAGGACAAATTCAGACTTAGTGTAAGGGGCCAGGAGAGAGCTTAGGGCAGGTAGGGTACAGGCTGGTGCTGATGGAGGATGATAACACCCAACAACAGTCAACAAATAGTTATTTGAAAGTTTAATGCTTAAAACCAGAAAATCAAATTATTCACATTATTGCATGCTAAATGTTTCTGTTCAGTAATAGATGAACAAACAAATAAATGAGCTACCTCCTTTGGCCAAAAAATATATTTATTGCCACTAGTGGCAAACAGCTCACAGTTTTTTTTTCTGGCAAACAATTCTCTCAAGATTCCATTTGAATTTGTGGCAAACCTGTGGCAAACAGTTTACCAGAAGCCAAATCAAGGCAAATAAACAAAATCAACAAAATACCTACAAGCTAATTGCAGGTTCAAAAGTTAAAGTACCTCAAAATAAATTGAATTAGGTCAGGGGTTACAATTGTATAAACCTATTATATAGTTGTAAGAATACATCTTTTTTTGTTATTGTCTAATTATAGCTAGCACATCATCTAGATAGCAACAATATGATCTGGCAAAACTTTATTTTTGCAGATGGATACCCTTCCCCTACCTGTGGTGTTGGAAGAGGCTGAATTGGTAGGAGGATGCATCAACATCCTGTTTGTAGTGCACTCCCTCATAACACTTTTTCGAGTGATAAATGAATTGATAAGGTAGGCAAATGCATGCATTATTCTCATAAATGTAACCCATATATTAATTTGTTATTCTATTCCTTTAAACTGGTAGCTAGCACATTGTGATCATGTGTTGTTCCTTCTCTCTTTTTAGAAGCAATCAGTTACAAGGCAAAAATACAGATTGAGGCCAGATAAATGTGTGCACCAGGTCAAGGCTTCTTGCATGCATGGCTTTGAGCTGTAAATGACCAATAATTAATTTAGTAAAAAATATATGAATTGCCATATTAGACATAACTTTGTTACTTTTCTTACTCCTTATACATCTGACTCTGGAAGAAGAGACAATTAGTAGACAGTTGTCTCATAATTATGAAGTCTCCAGTCTCGATTTAATATCATAATAAGTTGATTAGTTTGATTCAATTGTGTTGAGGCTTAGCTGGAGAAAAATATTGTATACTGTGGCTCTCTAGGAACAGTTGGCAACACATTGTCACGGTTCATGAATCCACTGCCTCTCTCTCTCTCTCTCTCTCTCTCTCTCTCTCTCTCTCTCTCTCTCTCTCTCTCTCTCTCTCTCTCTCTCTCTCTCTCTCTCTCTCTCTCTCTCTCTCTCTCTCTCTCTCTCGTGTTTGTGTGGGCGTGGTTCCCAATCTCGGCCTGATTGTCTGCGCCAGCTGGAACCACTTATCTTCCCTTTATATGTTCTGTAACCAGTGTTTCTTGTTGTCAGATCGTTGTTACTTCCCTGAGGTTGTGTCGTTACTTCCCTGAGGTTGTGTCGTGTGTCAGTGCTCATCTCTCGCCGCCCTTGTGTGGATTATCTGCTGTGCTCCTTCCTTCCCATCCGGACACACTCCCCTGGATTTCTCAGCACGCTATCACCGGATGATGCGCCCTAGTCCCTGGGTTGGATTCCGTCTGAGTACAGTCTGTCTGTCCTGTTGCTGCTATAAATTGTAATCATTAAACCATCGTTGCTTGCATCTTGCATCCGCCTCTGTATTGTCACAGAACGATCTGACCTGACCATGGATGCAGCGAGTTCAACGAGTCTGACCGAATTCATTTCCCGCAGTATCACGAGAATGGATCAACAAGAGGAGAACGTCTCCAGCACAGGTCGGGCAGTACAAGCCATTGCGACGCAGGTATCCCAGCTGACCCAACAATTACAACATCTGAGGGGTTCCGCTGCGCCACCTACACCGGCAGTTCAACCCGCCCCGCCAGAGCCGGATTCCCAGCGAGAGCCACGGCTACCGACACCAGAGGGTTATTCAGGTGATCCTGACTATTGTAGAGCTTTTCTTACGAGATGTTCCATGCATTTCTCGTTGCAGCCACGGACCTTCAACCGTGAACAGTCTTAAGGTAGCATTCGTACTCACACTGCTATCAGGCAAAGCGGCTCTTTGGGGAACGGCGGTGTGGGCGAACCAGGACCCATGCTGCACCTCTTTCCAGACACTCTCCGAGGAGATGAGAAGGGTTTTCGATCGGGCCGTGGCGGGTAGAGAGGCGGCCAGACTACTCGCTGACCTTCGCCAAGGAGACCGTTCCGTATCGGAATACTCCATCCAATTCCGCACTCTGGCCGCAGAGTGTCAGTGGAACGAGGAGGCGCAGTGGGACATGTTCCTGCATGGGCTGGAGGACCGGATCCAGAAGGAGATTTATGTTCTGGACCTTCCCAGGAGTTTAAATGGACTAGTGGAACTAGCCTTGAGGGTCGACGCTCGTCTGAGTCGTATTGGCCGCCGAGCATGCCCTAACAGACCGTATAACGACACGGAGGGCTGGCATGCCAGCGGCGGGAACACGGCCAGTTCAGCCTCCGCTCAAGAACCCATGCAGCTGGGGAGAGCTCGCCTCTCTCGGGAAGAGAGGGAGAGGCGGAGATCCCAAGGACTCTGTCTCTACTGTGGTAGAGCGGGCCATTTTATCCACTCCTACCCGGTAAAAGATCAGGCCCGGTAGTAAGCATGAGGCTACTATCGGGTGTTGTCACCACAGAGAAGACCTCATCATCTACTCTCCTCCCGGTAAGACTAAGATGGGCCACCCACACGCACGACACCCAAGCCTTACTGGACTCCGGAGCAGAGGGTAATTTCATGGACACCAAGCTCGCTCACAAACTCCAGATTCCTATCAACTCACTCACGCACAAGATATCCGTCAACGCTCTCAATGGTCAAGAACTCCCCAACATTTCTCACACCACTGAACCTATCACACTCATCACTTCTGGCAATCACACTGAGACACTATCATTTCTACTCATGGACTCACCCCTTGCACCATTAGTTCTCGGCCACCCTTGGCTCACCCAACACAACCCCAGAGTTGACTGGGTTCATAAATCTATATCCATGTGGAGTAACAAGTGTCTTGAGTCCTGTTTAGTGTCTGCTTGTTCGTCTGTGTCTGATTCTGTGTTTCTAGAGGAGGCAGTGGATTTGTCTAACGTGCCCGTTGAATACCTTGACCTGAAGGAGGTGTTCAGTAAGTCCCGTGCTGCTTCTCTTCCTCCGCATCGTCCCTATGACTGTGCAATAGAATTATTGCCAGGTGAGTCTCCGCCTAAAGGCAAGTTATATTCACTCTCTGTTCCAGAGAGGGAGGCTATGGAGAGATACATCTCTGATTCTCTGACATCTGGATTCATTCGTCCTTCCTCTTCTCCAGCGGGGGGCGGGGTTCTTCTTTGTGGGGAAGAAGGACGGATCTCTGCGTCCTTGCGTTGATTACCGTGGGTTGAATAACATCACAGTGAAGAATACCTATCCCTTACCGTTGATGTCCTCAGCCTTTGAAAGGTTACAGGGAGCATCCGTGTTCACTAAGTTGGATTTACGTAATGCATATCATTTGGTTCGCATAAGGGGGGGGGGGGCGAATGGAAGACCGCGTTTAACACCCCCAGAGGGCACTTCGAATATTTGGTCATGCCTTTTGGGCTATCCAACTCTCCAGCGGTTTTCCAGGCACTCGTCAATGACGTGCTGAGAGATATGATTGATCAGTTCATATATGTTTACCTGGATGACATACTGATTTTTTTCTACTTCTCTCCAGGAACACGTTCAGCACGTCAGACGAGTGCTTCAGAGGTTGTTGGAGAATGGACTTTTTGTCAAGGCGGAGAAATGCATTTTTCATGCACAATCCGTTCCATTCCTAGGTTACATCGTCTCGACTGAAGGTATTCGCATGGATCCTGACAAGGTTAAGGCTGTGGTGGATTGGCCTAGCCCAGATTCCCGTAAGGCCCAACAGAGGTTTCTGGGATTCGCCAATTTCTACCGGCGTTTCGTTCGCAACTTTAGTCAGATAGTCGCTCCTCTTACCGCCTTAACCTCCCCCAGAGTGACGTTCAGGTGGTCCGATACAGCCGAGGCTGCATTCGCCAAACTCAAGAGCCACTTTGTTTCGGCTCCCATCCTCATAGCTCCCGATCCCTCGCGTCAGTTCGTGGTGGAGGTGGACGCTTCAGAGGTGGGGGTAGGTGCGGTACTTTCCCAACGTTCCTCTTCTGATGACAAGATGCACCCTTGCACGTTCCTTTCCCATCGGTTATCACCTGCGGAACGCAACTATGACATTGGCAACAGAGAGTTGTTGGCAGTGAAGTTAGCACTGGAGGAGTGGCGCCATTGGTTAGAGGGGTCGGGGGTACCTTTTATAGTTTGGACCGATCACAAGAATTTGGAATATATCAGAACCGCCAAGCGACTCAACTCCAGGCAGGCGCGGTGGGCACTCTTTTTCGGACGTTTTGACTTCTCTCTCTCGTATCGCCCGGGTTCCAAGAATGTCAAACCCGATTCCCTTTCTCGCATTTTTGACCATTCCGAACGCCCATCCACTCCCGAGTGCATCCAACCCGGGACCCTAGTGGTCTCCACACTCACATGGGAGGTTGAATCGAGGGTCAAAACGGCCTTAGAAGGGGTAACGCCTCCGCCCTGTTGCCCGCCTAATCGGTTGTTTGTGCCGGAGGGGTGTCGGTCCGATGTTATTCGGTGGGGGCATTGCTCCAACGTAGCGTGTCATCCAGGAGTCAGCCGCACTAGCTTTTTGGTTAAGCAACGCTTTTGGTGGCCACTGATGGCTCGTGACATTCACAGTTTCCTCTTGGCTTGCTCGGTTTGTGCCACTGGGAAGACTTCTAATCGACCCCCAGATGGGTTACTCCAACCGCTGTCGGTCCCTTCGAGACCCTGGTCCCACATCGCGCTAGATTTTGTTACCGGTCTTCCACCCTCCCAGGGTAAGACAGTTGTTTTGACCGTGGTGGACCGGTTCTCGAAGGCGGCTCATTTTATTCCCTTGCCTAAATTACCATCTGCCAAGAAGACAGCGGTAACTGTCGTGGATCACGTCTTTCGCTTTCATGGCCTGCCGATGGACGTAGTTTCTGACAGGGGGCCCCAATTTGTGTCCAAGTTTTGGCAAGAGTTTTTTATAGGTTACTGGGAGCGAGTGTCAGCCTGTCTTCAGGGTTTCATCCCCAGAGCAACGGTAAAACGGAGAGGGCCAACCAAGATTTGGAGAGAGTGTTGCGATGTTTGGTTTCTAAGAATCCCTCTTCCTGGAGTCAACAACTCTCTATGGTTGAGTACGCTCACAATTCGTTGCCAGTGGCAGCCACGGGTCTCTCTCCGTTTGAGTGTAGTTTAGGTTACCAGCCACCTATCTTTCCCAGTACGGAGTCCGAGGTCACTGTTCCCTCCGCTCACGCTTTCATCCAGAGGTGCCGTCAGGCATGGAGCAGAGCCCGTGAGACTCTTCTCCGGGTGGGGGCGCGCACCAAGGCTAAGGCCGATCGCCACCGGTCGAAGCCTCCGGTATACGTCGTTGGCCAAAGAGTGTGGCTTTCTACTAAGAACATTCCACTCCGATCCGTTTCGAACAAGCTTGCCCCCAAATTTATCGGCCCGTTCAGAGTCACCAGGATCATTAGTCCGGTGGCGGTCCGGCTCAAGCTTCCTCCGGCATATAGGAGAATTCATCCTACCTTTCATGTGTCTAAAATAAAACCTGTGTTTCAGGCACGCATTAACCCGCCGGTCCCGGTTCCCCCACCGCCACGACTTGTTGATGGGGAACCCACCTTTTCTGTCAATCATATTTTGGACTCTAGAAGGAGGGGACGCGGATTCCAGTACCTGGTGGACTGGGAGGGTTACGGCCCGGAGGAGAGAAGTTGGGTACCTGCTAGGGACATTCTGGATCACTCCCTTATCGATGACTTCAATCGACAGGTAAATTCGCCTGGGGGGGGGGGGTATTGTCACGGTTCATGAATCCACTGCCTCCCTTTCTCTCTCTCTCTCTCTCTCTCTCGTGTTTGTGTGGGCGTGGTTCCCAATCTCGGCCTGATTGTCTGCGCCAGCTGGAACCACTTATCTTCCCTTTATATGTTCTGTAACCAGTGTTTCTTGTTGTCAGATCGTTGTTACTTCCCTGAGGTTGTGTTGTTACTTCCCTGAGGTTGTGTCGTGTGTCAGTGCTCATCTCTCGCCGCCCTTGTGTGGATTATCTGCTGTGCTCCTTCCTTCCCATCCGGACACACTCCCCTGGATTTCTCAGCACGCTATCACCGGAAGATGCGCCCTAGTCCCTGGGTCGGATTCCGTCTGAGTACAGTCTGTCTGTCCTGTTGCTGCTATAAATTGTAATCATTAAACCATCGTTGCTTGCATCTTGCATCCGCCTCTGTATTGTCACACACATGAAAAGGTAGATTTAGTAGGCCTGAATCCCAGTTTGTGCTATCTACATCATTTGTTTATATAGCATTTATACAAGGCAGAAACATTGTTTCCTTGCTGAAAAATATATATATATATATATATATCGTCTTTGTAACATCTGTGAGAGACGAATTACGTATTTATTTGATATTAATGGTTAACATTAATATTTAACTAATAATGACACATTTCAGTTCCACTAGTGTCTGTGTTTTTATGGTCTACACTCTAGTTCCCTGCAGATAATCTGGGCGTATGGTCATCAGACATGGCTTGATCTGACAAATTAGTTAAAGACTGCATTACAAAGACAAGAACGTGTTTTACCAGGGATAGTTTAGGAGTAGAACAATCCCTCATTGTCTCAAAATCATCCTTGCATCTGGGAAACTAAATCAGGGTGGGGTTAAGACAACAACCCCACGCAGATAACGACCAGATTAACCCAGAGTGGTTTATGATTCCCCAATCTGCATGGGATGCGTGGAACCAACCATGACTAAGCATTTTTAGTGTCAGCTTTATATACAGTTGACGCTGGAGATTTACATACACCTTAGCCAAATACATTCAAACTGTTTTTCACAATTCCTGACATTTAATCCTAGTAAATATTCCCTGTTTTAGGTCAGTTAGGATCACAACTATATTTTAAGAATGTGAAATGTCAGAATAATAGTAGAGTGATTTTTTTCAGCTTTTATTTCTTTCATCACATTCCCAGTGGGTCAGAAGTTTACATACACTCAATTAGTATATTGAATTTTGGTGTAACTGAGTCAGGTTTGTAGGCCTCCTTGCTCGCACTCGCTTTTCCAGTTCTGTCCACAAATTTTCTATGGGATTGGGGTTAGGGCTTTGTGATGGCCACTCCAATACCTTGACTTTGTTGTCCTTAACCTTGACTTTATTGTCCTTAAGCTTCCATGGCAACCCCACGGGAACCTTTCCCCAATAGAATCACACCTGTTGGCATTGTTTCAATAATATATAGAACTTTTCTCACAGATCTGGTGTATAAAGGTTTTTTGAGGCCTTGTTCACAATTCATTCTGTGGCAGCACAATGACCAAATGATATACTCTATATGAGGCTCTTGAACAAATCTTTGATCATGACACTAGTGAGGAGGAGAGATTCATTGTTAGACTTTGACACAAAGTAGTCTGTGATAAAAAGCACTATGTTTATGCACTGAGTACTTGTTATACTGAAAATAATTCATACATTATGCTTTTTCTGGGGGGACAATTTTTTTTTCCTGCACTGCTGCTGAGTGAAAGATACTTCAATCAACCACAAGGGGCAGTTACCTTTATTTTATAACCACTAATTGTGTAACTACAGCAAAGATACTGTCTTTGACTGTAAGATATGAACATACCGAGTATGTATGTTCCTAGACTAGGTACCGCCTACAACATATTTCTTAGTTGTGATTTGCTAAAAGAGACATAGCAATGAATTGCGTGAACAATGAAGATTGTTTTTTTTAAATGTTGAATTACAATACAATAACAAATAAAAACAGGATGTTTTTTTAAGAAACAAAATAAAATTAAGGTAAATAAACAAAAACAACAAAATACCTACAAGCTAATTGCAGGTTCAAAAGTTAAAGTACCTCAAAATAAATTGAATAAGGTCAGGGGTTACAATTGTATAAACCTGTTATATAGTTGTAAGAATACATATTTTTTTTGTTATTGTCTAATTCTAGAGATTTTATAAGCACAAATATATTACATTTGGGGACAGATTTCAAATGTTTGTTTTTGTGTATGTAAAATTCACCAGAGGGAATTTTTTTTTTATGACTAATTCAGTAGCTTTGTTCTCATTTCAATAATAACGTTTAAATATTTAATTGTAAATACATGGGCCTTATTAACAACTTCAAAGAGTCCGACTAATATAAATGTGTCTAATAGTTTCCCCCTTTAAAAAAAAATCACAGGCAGATGTTGTCAGGACCCGGGTCTCCGGAGTGAGAAACAGTCACTTAACCAACTGAGCCACGAATAGTTGGCAGAACCCAGAAGATAAGGCAGACACAGCAGTACTTGAGACGGTGTATTTAATGAAGTAAAAAGTGAAGTTCTTCAGGAAGACATGTAACTCCACAACCTCAAAAGGAATTCCACAAGAACAAAGGTAATCCTCCGAGACAAAAAAGGTAAATCCACAAGGTGGAAGGTAAAGCACAAAAAGCCTCAAAAGATACTCAAAAAACAAACAAGAACAAAAAAACAGAATTCCACAAGAGAGTCCACCGGGATCAACAAGAGTTCTCAGAGTACTAGGGCTGGGTGCTAACATACAAACACAGAGCAAAGAACAGAGGAAAACAAAGGGTTTAAATACAATCAGGGGAAACGAGGCACAGGTGCAAATAATAATGGGGATCAAGGGAAAACAAAAGGTCAAAAGGCACAATGGGGGCATCTAGTGACCAAAAACCGGAACAACCCTGGCCAAATCCTGACAGATGTAATCTAAGTCCATGAATTTAGACAACACGTTATTACAGGGGTATATTTTGTGCAGTATAATAAAGTGCACTTTTTACTTTATTTCATATAAAATATTTGTGAGGGAGCAACCAAGCGTTCTTTCATTCAATTTCAGTAGTACCCTTAATGTATTATTACATTTCTTATCCAGCAGGGTGCAACTTTCTAATATAAAATGGGCATCTATATTGAAATGTTCTCCAAAACATAAATGAGATGTAATTAATTAAGTCCTGAAGATATTGCTTTGTAAAGTTGAAGTTGGAAGTTTACAAAAACTTAAATCAATCCCTAGTCTGTTCCCACATGCTTCAAGAGGGCCACCATTGTTCCTGTTCCCAAGAAAGCTAAAGTAACCAAGCTAAATGACTAGTAGTACTCACTTCCGTCATCATGGAGTGCTTTGAGAGACTAGTCAAAGATCATATCACCTGACACCCTAGACCCACTCCAATTTGCTTACCGCTCCAATAGGTCCACAGGTTCATCGACAACAGCTCAGCATTTAACACCATAGCTCGTCATTAAGCTCAAGATCCTGGGTCTCGACCCCGCCCTGTGCAACTGGGTTCTGGACTTTCTGACGGGTCGGCCCCAGATGGTCAGCGTAGGAAACAACATCTTCACCCCGCTGATCCTCAACACTGGGGCCCCACAAGGGTGCGTTCTCAGCCCTCTCCTGTACTCCCTGTTCACCCATGACTGCGTGGCCATGCACGCTTTCAATTCAATCATCAAGTTTGCAAACGACACTACAGTGGTAGGCTTGATTACCAACAACGACGAGACGGCCTACATGGAGGAGGTGAGGGCCCTCGGAGTGTGGTGTCAGGAAAATAACCTCACACTCAATGTCAACAAAAGAAAGGAGATGATTGTGGACTTCAGGAAACAGCAGAGGGAGCACCCCCCTATCACATCGATGGGACAGTAGTGGAGAAGGTGGAAAGTTAAGGTCCTCTGCGTACACATCACCGACAAACTGAAATGATCCACCCACACAGACAGCATGATGATGAAGTCCCAACAGCACCTCTTCAACCTCAGGAGGCTGAAGAAATTTGGCGTGTCACCAAAAACACTCACAAACTTTTACAGATGCACAATCGAGAGCATCCTGTCAGACTGCATCACCGCCTGGCACGTCAACTGCTCTGCCCACAACCGTAAGGCTCTCCAGAGGGTAGTGAGGTCTGCACAACGCATCACCGGGGGCAAACTACCTGCCCTCCAGGACACCTACACCACTCGATGTCACAGGAAGGCCATAAAGATCATCAAGGACGACAACCACCCAAGCCACTGCCTGTTCACTCTGCTATCATCCAGAAGGCGAGGTCAGTACAAGTGCATGAAAGCTTGGACCGAGAGACTGAAAAACAGCTTCTATCTCAAGGCCATCAGACTGTGAAACAGCCATCACTAACATTGAGTGGCTGCTGCCAACATACTGACTCAAATCTCTAGCCACTTAATAATTCAAAATTGGATGTAATAAATGTATCACTAGTCACTTTAAATAATGCCACTTTATATAATGTTTACATACCCTACATTACTCATATGTATACACTGTACTCTATACCATCTACTACATCTTGCCTATGCCGTTATGTCATGGCTTTAGAAGCTTCTGATAGGCTAATTGACATAATTTGAGTCAATTGGAGGTGTACCTGTGGATGTATTTCAAAGCCTACCTTCAAACTCAGTGCCTCTTTGCTTGATATAATGGGGAAATCATCCAAGAACTCAGGAAAGAAATGTAGACCTCCACAAGTCTGGTTCATCCTTGGGAGCAATTTCCAAATGCCTGAAGGTACCACGTTCATCTGTACAAACAATAGCGCGCAAGTATTAAACACCATTGGACCACGCAGCCGCCATACCGCTCAGGAAGAAGACGTGTTCTGTCTCCTAGAGATGAACATACTTTGGTGCGAAAAGTGCAAATCAATCCCAGAACAACAGCAAAGAACCTGAAGATCCTGGAGGAAACAGGTATAAAAGTATCTATATCCACAGTAAAACCTATATCAACATAACCTCAAACACTGCCATAAAAAAAGACAGACAATGGTTTGCAACTGCACATGGGGACAAAGATCATACTTTTTGAAGAAATGTCATCTGGTCTGATGAAACAAAAATAGAACGGTTTGGCCATAATGACCATCATTAAGTTTGGAGGAAAAAGGGGAACACTTGCAAGCCGAAGAACACCATCCCAACCGTGAAGCACGGGGTTGGCAGCATTATGTTGTGGAGGTGCTTTGCTTCAAAAATAGATGGCTCCATGAGGATTAACAATTATGTGGATATATTGAAGCAACATCTCAAGACATCAGTCAGGAAGTTAAAGCTTGGTTGCAATTTGTTCTTCCAAATGGACAATGACCCCAAGCATACTTCCAAAGTTGTGGCAAAATGGCTTAAGGACAACAAAGTCAAGGTATTGGAGTGGCCATCACGGAAGCCCTGACCTCAATCCAATAGAACATTTGTGGGTCGAACTGAAAAAGCATGTGCGAGCAAGGTGGCCTACACATTTTTACTATTCTTTGGAATTTTTACTAGGATTGTATTTGGCTAAGGTGGATGTAAACTTCCAACTTCAACTGTATATAGAAGCATGTATTGGGAAGTCATTTCTAAAAATGTTCTATAAGAGCATATATTCCCTTTATCAAATAAATCAATTTCAAATCTTTTTCTAACCACTTAGGGAAGAATAAAGACTTGGTTTTAACAAAAATATTTGTTGTTCTACATAGGTGTTTTGTGTGGGGAGAAGCTGTGGACATAAAAGTTTCCGGGCTTGTTCGTGAAATTTAGACTGATGGGTCATTTTCCTGGAGAAAGGTTGCACACTCCACAACAATTGAATAACACCCCATTTCTTAAAAATGACACCGCATATTGTGAAATTTCAAGAATGACGTCGTAGATAGGCTACTTTTTAGTCTAATGTCACATTCAGAACAACTGGGATCTCGGAAAACTCCGACTTCTGACTTCAAACGGTTCACGACAACTGGGGACTCGAAAAAATAAAGGTCGAACCATAACGTCAGTGATCTTCGTGGTCGGCAAAGCAGATCTCCAGAAATAAGTCACAGTTCCCGAGTTTGAGCTATTTTGTTCCCCTCCGAGTTCTGTTGTTTTGGACGCACTGACGTCGGAAATATCCGAGTTCCCAGTTGTCTTGAACGCATCATTATTCTCCAGCACGAAGCAGCAGACAGTGTACGTCTAGCTAGCTAGCTAGCTACTTTTCGTACCTGATATCGCTGGCTTTCTCACGCTTCCAAATGTGCTTTTATTTTCCAGATTTTACATTTCTTCTTTGGTGGCCACCCAAACAATAAAACTGAAGTTCTTTTAGTGAAGGTAAGTTTGCAATTCCTTACAAATTCGCATCATTTTATCCAAAATGGCTGCCCGATGTAAGCCAGCTAGCCTCGCCAGCTGATTAACGTTACTGCATAAAATGGCGTCGTGATGGAATAACATGGTCATGTTTAAATGCTGCCATGCGGTTACCGGCGTTTTATCGACACCTATTGAAACATTACGAACATCTTTGTTTCCCACAAATTAATGACATGACCAGCAGTTGAACACAATACTTCCTACGAGCTAACTATCTCGCGGCTACGTTCAATGTATGCTGGGTAGTTAACGTTTGAGGTAGCATGAGTTATTGTTAGCTAGCTTATATCACAAATTGCTGATATCACGTTACCAAAGCGAGTACATACCTGTTTTATTTAGCATTTTATAATTTTTCAACATAATATAGCCACATGGCAGATGTGGCATATCAAGAAGCTGATTAAACACCGTAATCATTACACAAGTACACCTTGTGCTGGGGAGAAAAGGCCACTCTAAAATGTGCAGTTTAGTCACAACACAATGCCACAGATGTCTCAAGTTTTGAAGAAGTGTGCAATTGGCATGCTGACTGCAGGAATGTCCACCATATCTGCTGCCATATAATTATGAACATAGATGTCTCTACCATAAGCCGCCTCCAATGTCGTTTTAGAAAATGAGGCACTATGTCCAACTGACCTCACAACCACAGACCGCTTTTATGGCATGCGGGCGAGCGAGCAGTTTGCAGATGTCAATGTTGTTTACAGAGTGCCCCGAGCTGACGAGGTACAAATCTGTCGTTCTGCCCCTGAACAGGCAGTTAACCCACTGTTCCTAGGCCGTCATTGAAAATAAGAATTTGTTCTTAACTGACTTGCCTAGTTAAATAAAGGTAAAATTAAAATGGTTACAGTATGGGCAGGTATAAGCTACAGACAACGGACACAATTGCATTTTATCGATGGCAGTTTGAATGTATAGAGATAACGTGACGAATCCTGAAGCCCATTTTAATTTTCTATTTGTGACCAACAGATGCATCTCTCTTCCCAGTCATTTTTATTCCATAGATTAGGGCCAAATGAATTTATTTCAGTTGACAGATTTCCTCATATGAACTGTAACTCAGTAAAATCAAGGAAATTGTTGCGTGTTGCATTATATATATATTTTTGTTCCTATTAATTGAAGTTAGCTACCTCGTCGTTGCACCAGACAAAGTCAGCATTAGAATCTATCTTAGTTGAATAGATCGTCATTTTTGGTAACTCGTGAAACTCATGATACTAATGCATGATCCATATCTTTCTCTCCTACAGCACTGTTTTCCCCACCCACCCCTCCCTGTTATTATTATTCTTTTAAAGATTCATCTTTGTCAAGCCGCCAAAGTGGAGAGTGTGATTGCAGTAGGGGGTGCTTCTCGTTTCAGGTATGTTCTTCCCTCAATAGGAATCCTTTTAAATATTGAGGGGACATTTCCAAACACACACACTGGGGTTTCATCAAGCAGCATCCTCTTTTGCTGTGTCATTTGTACCTCATACCCCACCTGTCATGGATCAGTATGCTGCTTTTCTGAAAATCAGGTCCCTGACTTCTTATAATGTCTGATATTGTTGTATTACAACATAGTACAGCAATTCAACAGCATAGTCTCTGTCACCCACGTGGGTATAACCAATGAGGAGATGGCATGTGGGTACCTGCTTCTGTAAACCAATGAGGAGATGGGAGGGGCAGGACTTGCAGCGCAATCTGCATCAGCAATAGGAATTACTTCTATTTTAGCCCTTGGCAACGCAGATGTTCGCGAGCAGTGTGTGTGCAATAATTGAATAGCGTAGATTCCTACATTTATTTTGCAACGCTCACGCACGCGATGCGATTGGTGTAGTCAGGGTGTTAGAGTTGACCGGGGCAGCTCCAGCAGGGCAGAAATTGGACGAACAGACTTGTTGGGAAGGTGGCTTCCTGTGACGGTGCCGCATTAAGCCGTTGAGCTCTTCAGTAAGGTCATTATACTGCCAATGTTTATCTATGGAGATTGCAAATCCAACTTTATTCGTCACATGCGCCGAATACAAGTGTAGGCCTTACCGTGAAATGCTTACTTAGAAGCCCTTAACCAACAGTGCAGTTCAAGAAGAGTTTAGTCTATTTGGCAAATCTTTTCTTAAGTAAAAAAATAACAATAAAAAGTAACACAAAAACGAGGCTATATAACAGGGGGTACAGGTTATTTGAGGTAATTTATACATGTAGGTAGGGGTGAAATGACTATGCATAGATAATATAAACAGCAAGTAGCAGCAGTGTACAAACGGGGGGGGTCAATGTAAATAGTCCGGTGGCGATTTTATTAATTGTTCAGCAGTCTCATGGCTTGGGGGTAGATGCTGTTGAGGAGCCTTTTGGTCCTAGCTTTGGCATTCCGGTACAGCTTGCTGTGCGATAGCAGAGAAAACAGTCTATAACTTGGGTGACTGGGGTCGCTGAAAATGTTTAGGGCATTCCTCTGACACCGCCTATTATATAAGTCCTGGGTGGCAGGAAGCTTGGCCCCAGTGATGTACTGGGCTGTACGCACTACCCTCTGTAGTGCCTTGCGGGCAGATGCCGTTAGTTGCCATACCAGGTGACGATGCAACCGGTCAGAGTGCTCTCTGGTGCAGCTGTAGAAGCTTTTGAGGATCTGGGGACCCATGCCAAATCTTTTCAGTCTCCTGAGGGGGAAAAGGTTTTGTCGTCCCCTCTTCACAGCTGTCTTGGTATGTTTGGACCCTGATAGTTCATTGGTGATGTGGACACCAAGGAACTTGAAGCTTTCGACCCGCTCGACTACAGCCCCGTCGATATTGATGGGGGCCTGTTTGGCCCGCCCTTTCCAATAGTCCATGATCAACACCTTTGTTTTGCTCACATTGAGGGAGAGATTGTTGCCCTGGCACCACACTGCCAGTTCTCTGACTTCCTCCCTATAGGCCGTCTCGTCATTGTCAGCAAACTTAATGATGGTGTTGGAGTTGTTTGGCCACACAGTCATTGGTGAACAGGAGGGAACTAAGTACACACCCCTGAGGGGCTCTAGTGTTAAGTATCAGCGTGGCAGACTTGTTGTTGCCTACTCTTACCACCTGGGGCGGCCCGACAAGAAGTCCAGGATCCAATTGCAGAGGGAGGTGTTTTGTCCCAGAGTCCTTAGCTTAGTGATGAGCTTTGTGGGTGCTATGGTGTTGAACGCTGAGCTGTAGTCAATGAACAGCATTCTCACGTAAGTGTTCCTCTTGTCCAGGTGGGAAAGGGCTGTGTGGATTGAGAATGTGTCATCTGTTGGGGCGAATTGGAGTGGGTCTAGGGTGTCCGGGAGGATGGTGTTGATGTGAGCCATTACCAGCCTTTCAAAGCACTTCATGGCTACCAACGTGAGTGCTACGGGGCAGTAATCATTTAGGCAGGTTACCTTTGCTTTCTTGGGCACAGGGACTATGGTGGTCTGCTTGAAACAACATGTAGGTATTACTGATTCGGCCAGGGAGAGGTTTACATTGTCAGTGAAAACACTTGACTGTTGGTCGGCACATGCTTTGAGGACATGTCCTGGTAATCCATCTGGCCCAGCGTTTTTGTGAATGTTGACCTGTTTTAAAGGTTTTGTTCAAATTGGCTACCGATATCGTTATCACACAGTCATCCGGAACAGCTGGTGTTGTTGTGCATGCTTCAGTGTTGCTTGCCTTGAAGCGAGCATAAAATGCATTTAGCTCGTCTGGTAGGCTTGCGTCACTGGGCAGCTCGGCGTCTGGGTTTCCCTTTGTAATCCGTAATAGTTTCAAGCCCTGCCACATCCGATGAGCGTCAGAGCCGGTGTAGTAGGATTCAATCCTAATCCTGTATTGACACTGCTTGTTTGATGGTTTGTCTGAGGGCATAGCGGTATTTCTAATAAGAACCTGGATTAGTCTCCCGCTCCTTGAAAGCGGCAGCTCTAGCCTTTAGCTCGATGCGGATGTTGTCTGTAATCCATGGCTTCTGGTTGGGATATGAATGTACGGTCACTGTGGGGACGACGTCGTCGATGCACTTATTGATGCTGCCGATGACTGAGGTGGTATACTCCTCAATGCCATTGGATGAATCCCGGAACCTATTCCAGTCTGTGCTAGCAAAGTAGTCCTTTAGTGTAGCATCCGTCATCTGACCACTTCCGAATTGAGCGAGTCACTGGTACTTCCTGCTTTAGTTTTTGCTTGTAAGCAGGAATCAGGAGGATATAATTGTGGTTAGATTTGCCAAATGGAGGGCGGGGGAGAGCTTTCTATGCATCTGTGTGTGGAGTAAAGGTGGTACAGGATTTGTTTTTCTCTTGTTGCACATGTGACATGCTGGTAAAAATGTGTTAAAACTGATTTAAGTTTGCCTGCATTAAAGTCCCCGGCCACTAGGAGCTCCTCTTCTGGGTGAGCATTTTCTTCTTTGCATATGACCTTACAAGAGTTGGTTGAGAGCGGTCTTAGTGCCAGCTTCGTTCTGTTGTGGTAAATAGATGGCTACGAATAATATAGATGAGAACTCTCTTGGTCGATAGTGTGGTATACAGCTTATCATAAGGTACACTACCTCAGCCGAGCAATATCTCGAGACTTCTTTAATATTAGACATCACGCACCAGCTGTTATTTACAAATAGACGCACACCCCCACCCCTCATCTTACCAGACCAGACATAGCTTCTCTGTTCTACAGGTGCATAGAAAATGCCCCCAGCTCTATATTATCCGTAACGTCTTTCAGCCACGTCTCGGTGAAACTTAAGATGTTACAGTTTTTAATATCCGGGTGGTAGGATGATCTTAATCGTAGATCATCATTTTATATTTTCCAATAAGTGAACGTTAGCAAGAAGAACAAATAGTAGTGGGAGTTTACTCGCTCGCCTACGGATTCTCAAAGGCAGCCCCATCTGCGGCCCCTTTTCCTGCATCTTTTCTTCAAGCAAATTACAGGTCCTGTTCTGGGCCTTTTCCAGTGAAAGCAGTACATCCTTCTCGTCGGACTCGTTAAAGGTAAAAGTTTATTCTAGTCCGCGGTGAGTAATCGCTGTACTGATGTCCAGAAGTTATTTTCGGTCATGAGTGACAGTAGCAGCAACATTATGTTCAAAATAAGTTATTCCAAAAAATAAAAATAGCACAAGTGGTTGGGAGAATGTAAAGTGCTCGATTTTTATACACCTGTCCGCAACAAATAGCCAAATCCGCTAATTTGAATGGGTGTCCATGTACTTCTTTGTGTGTATATAGTGTATCTACGAAACTAGGACATGTCACTTGACATTAATGTTATCCAGAGGCTTTAGGGTCAGGATGTAGTCAAACCACATTCACATTGAAAGCCGTGGCTCCAAAAATTACTAAAGCTGACACTGTATAACATAAAATAGTATAGCATCAACTGTGATTTGGCCAAATATGGAGAATATTTGTGTTCAATGGGCCCTTTGTTAAGAATGGTGTAATGGTATGTGGGTGGGTGCCACTTTAATGTCCTGAGCACCAACAATGTACCAGGCACCATTGATTTAGTAAGTAAGGGGTTTTAGCTACAGTATTAGGTTTGGTAAATGTACTGCTACAATGAGTAGTCCTACTCTGAATGTGCACATTGTCATACCAGACAGTAACACATTTTTCTTCCTCTATATTTTGGAGATGGTAATCAGCAATGTTTATCAATAAAGATTTCAGAGGTCACTCTTTCCCCTGCCACTACCATTTCACATGTACTGATTTTTAATTCTGCACCAGAGCTTGAGCTTTTTGGATAACCAGCGATGGCAATACTTAATTTCTCCCAATTTCCACCGTTGTTTCACAGTCAATATTGCAATGAATCGTTATGACATGGGAACATTTATTTGGACTCCCTTCCTTACCCACCCAGGAGTTATCCAAAGAATATGATCTGCCTAATTTAATAATTAGTAATAAGGTATGTACTTGCTTTCCATGAAGATTAAGGCCGTGGATATTATGCAACACAAAGGGCTTCAGCAAAGCAAAAACAAGGAAAAGTGCTCAAGTCTCTATGCTCTAGATGTTGAATGTAAATAACTGCCATTGTTCTGGTCCACAGTGGCGATATCACTATGGTGATGGTAACACGGTCAAATGTCAGTCGATTGTGATTTGTCGTGTCTTTATGGCCGATGGGCCTTTTTTATACTGAACAAAAAATATAAGTGCAACATATACGGTGTTGGTTTCATGAGCTGAAATTGTCCATACGCTCAAAGCGTATTTCTCTCAAATGTTGTGCCAAAATTAGTTTACTTCTCTGTTGGTGAGCATTTATCCTTTGTCAAGATAATCCATCCAACTGATAGGTGTGTCATATCAAGAAGCGGATTAAACAGCATGATCATTACACAAGTGCGCCTTGTACTGGGGACAAAAGGCCAGTCAATGTGCCGTTTTGTCAAACAACACAATGCCACAGATGTCTTATGTTTTGAGGGAGCGTGCAATTGGCATGTTGATTGCAGGAATGTCCACCAAAGCTGTTGCCAGAGACTTGAATGTTAATTTCTCTGGCATAAGCTGCCTCCAATGTTTTAAAACTGTCCGCACAACTGCAGACCACGTGTAACCATGCCAGCCCAGGACTTCCACACCCGGCTTCTTCACCTGCGTGATCATCTGAGACCAGCCACCAGGACAGCTGATGATACTGTGGGTTTGCACAACCAAAGAATTTCAGAAACCGTATCAGGGAAGCTCATCTGCGTGCTCGTTGTCCTCACCAGGATTTTACCTGACTGCAGTTCAGCATCGTAACCAACTTCAGTAGGCAAAAGCTAACCATCGATGGCCACTGGCACGCTGGAGAAGTGTAGGCTCCATGGATGAATCCCGGTTTCAACTGTTCCGGGCAAACATGGCGTCGTGTGGGCCAACGTTTTGCTGATGTCAACGTTGTGAACAGAGTGCCCCATGGTGAGGTTATGGTATGGGCAGTCATAAGCTAAGGACAAGGAACCCATTGCATTTTATCGATGGCAATTTGAATGCACAGAGATACCGTGACGGGATCCTGAGGCACATTTGCCACGATCGCCACTTTTTCAGCATGATAATGCACTGCCCCAATGTCACAAGGATCTGTACACAATTCTTGGAAGCTGAAAATGTCCCAGTTCTACCATGGCCTGCATACTCACTAGAAATGTCACTCATTGAGCATGTTTGGGATGATCTGGATCAACGTGGACGACAGTTCCCACCAATATCCAGCATCTTCGCACAGCCATTGAAGAGGAGTGGGACAACATTCCACAGGCCACAATCAACAGCCTGATCAACTCTGCGAAGTAGATGTCGTGCTGCATGAGGCAAATGGTAGTCACCAGATACTGACAGGTTTTCTGATCCACGCCCCTACCTTTTTTTAAATTTGTATATATCTGTGACCACAGATGCATATCTATATTCACAATCATGTGAAATCCATAGATTAGTGCCTAATTTATTTCAATTAACTTATGTCCTTATGTGAACTGTAAATCTTTCAAAATGTTTGGATGTTGTTTATTTTTGTTCAGTGTATGTCCAGATTCATCTTGACAGTAACTTTAGCTTGAAGTAGGCTATAGTCCTAGATGAATAGATGCCAACAGAGCTTTGTATGCAAATTATAGGGCTCTGGGTGACAATGTATTGACTAATCTTGTGGAACCAACCATATGTTGCTTAAATCAATCAACACTTTTTAGCTCTCACTTACAGGACATGAGTGACCTATGGAGGGGAGTGTGAAACTGTGATCAACTCTTTCAATCAGTTAAACATGTACAATTCCTATGCATTGCTCTTGCATATTCAAAGTTGTTCTCCGTTTACCCTAACAGTGCTTCTTCGGGGGGAGGTGTTGGTAGGGGTGCACCTCAGCACTATCCCAAGACTGTCGGCAACAGGTAGGCCTACCACACAGGCATGATTCCCAGAAATCATTCTAAGGGATCCACAAATAATAAATACTGGGAACCCTGTTTCAGCTAAAAGGCATTTTTTTTGTATGCGATCTGTATCTGAGTAGAATTGATGCTCTCTAGAATGATACACGTCATCCTCAGTGTATTTGCTCTCCAGCATTGCAGATGTGAGTTGCTGTCACCTGTATGTAATACTGGTGGTGTATGATCACTTTGTGCCGAAGCTCAACAAAGTCTCCTTTCTGTTACTCCAGCGAGTTCCTGGGGAAAACCCCCGGGCACAGCGCTCCGAAATGGGTTCCTTCACGAAGCACTAGACGAGATGCCAACTCCAGCAACGAAAAAGAGCGACACGATGCAATCTTTAGGAAAGTGAGAGGGTAAGTGTCAAGAAACACAATTTGTCCACAAATTGGTTTAAGCTTTATTTCCTCAAATGTTCTCGATGTGTTTGGTTTTATGCTCTGTGCCCTTGCCGCCTGCATGAGCACATGCTTCTCTGTCAGATGTTTACAAGAGCAAACCATCAACTTTATATGGCTAACAAGCAAATCTTGTTGATTTCCCAACCCCTCTTGATTATGCATGTGCCCATGAGTTGACATGTCCCTGTTCTCTCTCCCCGCTCCTCCTTTTCCTCTTTAGCATACTCAACAAGCTCACGCCTGAGAAGTTTGACAAGCTATGCCTTGAGCTCCTGAATGTGGGCGTAGATACAAAACTCGTCCTTAAAGCAATCATCTTGCTGGTAAGTAAGCCTCTTATTTATTTTCCTGTTAACCGTGTCTGCTCTTTGCAAATGTAATCTATAATTTCCTGGCATCTTCCATGTATAACTGATGCTTTAATGGATTAAAAGAAAATATATGTTTTTTCATCTCTCCTCCCTCCCATCTAGATTGTAGACAAAGCCCTAGAAGAGCCGAAGTATAGCTCACTCTATGCGCAGCTATGTCTGCGTTTGGCAGAGGACGCACCAAACTTTGATGGCCCTTCGCCCGAGATCCAAACATCCCAAAAGCAGAGCACTGTAAGCATCAAGTTTAGTTTTTATTTTCTGCACGGTTATGTCTTTTAGTCTAGTTGTATGGTAATCTGTATGTGCTGTACAATAGTGTAGAACCAGCTCTGGTCTTCTCTTTATGTTCCAAGTGCCTGTATAGAATGTCACTGGTTCTGATGTTCAATCTCAAATGTTGTCCTGATTTTGCAGACCTTCAGAAGACTTCTAATTTCCAAGCTTCAAGATGAATTTGAAAACCGCAGCAGAAATGTTGAAAGTGAGTACCACAACTCCCCAACACGGCTCTTTTGGGACAAGGCCCACCACAAGTCCGCTCCTTTACTCCCTATTGTACTTGTACTAACTTGATGTTCTCCTTCTACCAGTCTATGACAAACATGACAACCCTCTTACTTCTGAGGAGGAGGAGCAGCGTGCCATTGCCAAGATCAAGATGCTTGGCAACATTAAATTCATCTCGGAACTTGGCAAACTTGACCTCATCCATGAATCTATCCTTCATAAGTGCATCAAAACAGTATGTTCAACCATTTCAGTGTAGTTCTTTTGGATTTAGTTTTGTATACCTTTTAATCATTATTTGCAACTTAAGATACAACTTTGTCTAGTTGTTCTGCTTTGCAATCTTCTTAGTTTTTACTTTTCTACTGGCACTGGTCCCTAATATGCCACTTGTATAATACCATCATCCCCCTCTCCCTAGCTTTTGGAAAAGAAGAAGAGAGTCCAACTCAAGGATATGGGGGAGGATCTGGAGTGCCTCTGTCAGATAATGAGAACAGTGGGGCCTAGACTCGACCATGAAAAAGCTAAGGTACATTCTCTTGTTCCTAGCGGTCTGTCTGCTGTCATCCCTACGGCCTGTATGTCTGTCTCTTTCTCTGTCATGACACCACTGTTCATCTCTCCCCCAGTTTGAAATGTATCAGTACTTTGGCCAAATACGCCCGCTGTCTGAGAATGTGTCCATCTCCTAACACCACTGTCCATCTCTGCCCTACAGTCTTTAATGGACCAGTACTTTGGCCGTATGTTATCCTTAATGAACAACAAGGAATTGCCCGCCAGGATCCGCTTCCTGCTGCAGGACACTGTAGAGCTGCGAGACAACAACTGGGTCCCCCGCAAAGCTTTCATCGACAACGGACCAAAGACCATCAACCAGATCCGTCAAGAGGCAGTGAAAGTGAGTCAGTGGAGAGAACTGGAATTAATGGCCTGTTCATCTCATCCTCTCTTTTGCCGCATCCTCAAAAGGAGGAGAGACCCTGGACCTTCTCATCCAGTACAGTTGTGAAGGTGGCGAGGAAAGAGGACATGAGGAATTGAGGAAAGACCAATTGAGAACGAGCCTGTGTATATCACCATCTAAGTCAAAGTAGCATCTTTGAACCTGTGATGCCCTACCTGTGGCTTCTTAAGCCAAGCTTATTGGTACAGCAACCCTATGCTTTTTCTTTTATAACTGGAGCTTCCTGACAACCCCTCCGGGTCTCTTTTGTTCTTCTCCAAAGCAACTCTCACTTATTACACAACAGAGAGAATGCCTTCACACATCTACTAATGGAAGCATATGATTATTCAGTAGTTGCCCAGTGTATCTAAGAGTGATGAGTGACAGAGAATGCACATGGCTATATAACTACAACATCAAGAAGCAACAAATAGGATGTATTTTTAGTGTCTTTTTGAGCACTATTCACTGGAGTGTGTTTTTGTCTCCCCCAGGATTTGGGTGTTTTCATCCCAGCGACCATGGCTCAGGGAATGAGGATGGACTTCTTCCTGGAAGGCCCTTTTATGCCAAACAGGATGAAAATGGAGACTCTCGGGGGATTGGCTGACATGTTTGGACAAATGCCAGGTAGGCACGGGCGTAGGTTTGTCCATCTGCCTGTCTAGGTCTCGTCCATTAACCACTTATTGTCTGCCAGCGTGTTTGAGGGGATCATTTATCACAAAATGAGTAGTTATTTGGGATGTAACATGATTTTGTAGGCCAGTGATTCTACCCAGTCTGACTTATAAAGTCTACTTCAAACATGCTCTGTGACTGAGAAAATGTGACAGCCAGATGTAAATTCTCACTCCTCTCTAACCTGTCTCCTCAGGTGGTGGGATAGGGACGGGCCCGGGGGTCATTCAGGACAGGTTCTCTCCCACTCTGGGACGTCATCGCTCCAACCCACTCTTCAACGTCAACGGACATAACGGCCACAACACCGCCCCCCAACCACAGTCTCCGTTTGAAATTGGAGCCAACAAGTCTTTTATCAAGTCCAACCAGGTAAATAACTGGATTTGATTTGATTCAATACAATTTTAAATTTTTAATAACGGGAGCATTTTGGCCATATTAATGGTTTAGTAAACTTGCAGCATGTATGCGCAACAGAGATGAGCTGTCCTTTCTTCCTGCTTGTGGAAAGGAAATGTGTCTCTTCCCACTAGCTCCACCAATTTATGTTTCTTGTCTGGTCTGTTTTATAGGTTCAGAATCAGCATTTCCAGAACCAGAACCACCAGAGCCAGCAACAGCAGGTCCAGTCCAGCAAGGACATGCCTCCACGTTTCAGCAAGAAGGGACAACTCAACCTAGAAGAGGTACATTAACCCACTCCCCACCAGTCTGGCCACTAGTGCTGAGCGATTAGTGCTTTTTGAGATTTGTTTGACTATACAAAAAATAATAATCACAATTTTGGGTTTCGATAATAAAAAAAAAACATTAACCATGCTAATTAATACAAATCCCATGATGGTAGTGACTGCCTATGGCTGTTTTAGTTATTCACAAAGTTAATAAAATATTTCGGTCATTGTGTATAATCTCTATAGAGCTGCTTACCTATGTTGTCTGACAAAATCACAATATTAGTATGTCTTCAAATTTAAAAAGGAATACTTTAATGAATGCTGAATACCAATACCTACATCACGAAGCAACGGCTTTCTATTTATCCTCTTTTGATTGCGCATTCTTCTCTCTTACATAGCAGGCGTAAAAGAAACACAGACCGGACAAGTACTATATCGCACAGTTCGGGCATGATCTGATTTAAGTGGAATTCAAATAATTGAACCGACCTCTGTCAATTAGTTGTTTTAAACACTGAAAAATAACCTAATAAAGTCTGCAGTGTATCACCCATTGGGCTATAAAAGAGAAGCGAAAGGATCTTCTTGTATGATCGTTAAATAGTGTTGTATGTTTCTCATATTGAAATTGAGCACCGTTCAGAGCGTGATGTCATATGTTACATCAGAATTAGTGCTTCATCCAATGTCTGACAACTGTGAGCGGCCAGCCACATCCTCTAACCAGCCATTAGCATACTCTGCTGCTTCTTTCCGTGATGTGGTTTCTTACATTTGTTTAATTATTGGAGCGGCAGTCAGCGCGAGCGAAGTGGATACGTATTTTTTAATTTCGCCCGTAAGAACAGTCAAGCCAGGCTTGACTAGGCTTGGGTGCCACTGCCATACAGGAAAAACGGAGCACAATGACAGTCATGCTTGCACCTTTACATTACTGAAAAGCTCAAATTTCGAGCCCAAACCACCAACTAACTACCTTTCCCACCAAACATTCTGATTGGTTTCATCCTTCCAACTAATAGTCCCGATTTGACATATCGCTTTACATTAGTATTTTGGGCCCCCAAAAAATGTAATCCAAATTTGAGCAAAGTCATGTCGGAAAAGCAACATCAAGAAGAACACGAGTGAATGCACAGCAGGAGTGAAGCCACTGTCCACAAAAGACGGTGAAGACCCAAGTAATACAAAGTCCTCATTTTGAAAAATACTTTTTGTCACTGAATAAAGACAACTTATCATCAGACCATATCCTGTGATTTCTGTATCAGCTAAAAATCTAGTATAGCCCATTTTTTACACCCCTGCTGGCTTACTACTACCATCTAGATCTGAGTGGGCCAGTTCATTTTGCATATCCTGGTGCACTTATTGGCTTGCTATCTGCTAGCAACATGACAATACAACTCTTTGGTCACTTTAGTACCTACTTACCTGATGCGCCTTCATCACTGAGGTATAATAAGAACGCACCGAAACCACCAGCATGCTGTTCCTTTCTTGACGTCAAAGCCATGTTTGAGTTTTTGATAAATATACTTAATTTCGAAAATAGTAGTTAACACTTTTCCATGGAAAATAATCAGTCTGCGTTGTCAGATTTGTCGAAATTATATTGTGCAACCTTCACTTTAACCATAAAACGTCCAGGTTTTAAACAATTAAGTATGTCATTTTATGAAGCATGTCTTACCTTCAAAGTAGACTAGCCAAAATATAACCATAGAAATGTTGAGGGAATTATTTTATTAACACTTAATATGTTAAGGTCGTGTTTTAAGTATCCTTATATTTCTGTTATTACGGGGCTATCACTCAGTCAAGAGTGCGCCTGCGCAGGGAGTCTTGTTGTTGATGGACCTAGCCTTGAGTGGAATGGCTACCTTGTAGTGTGTTCATATAGTATATTAAACTTTGTTAAACTGTAACCTTGTCGTTGTGTCATTTCGAGTTAACATTGTAGTTGTTAACCATCTTCTGCTACCAATGTGCCACCTCGCTTCGACGAGAAGAGGCCGTACGAAAGTTGGAAAAATTAACTTGGAAAAAAGGAGCACTTGCGGTGGTATTATCGCTCGAAGGAAGAGCGAGAGATACAGCACTGGAAATACCTGTGGTCCTTCTGTAGCTCAGTTGGTAGAGCATGGCGCTTGTAACGCCAGGGTAGTGGGTTCGATCCCCGGGACCACCCATACGTAGAATGTATGCACACATGACTGTAAGTCGCTTTGGATAAAAGCGTCTGATAAATGGCATATATATAAATAACCATTGAGGATTTGAACAAGGATGACGGTATGGGAACTTTGATCAGAGCACTGGATTCTATATTTCTTAAAGAAGAGAAAGACTGTGCCCACGAGGCATATTCAAACTCTGACAGTGTTACGAGAGATATTTCGGTTGCAATGACGGACTACATCTTTGATTTCGAACAGAGGTACAATAGGATGCGCAAATATGACATGGTTCTCCCGGATGTGTGTTATCTTCCAAGTTGCTAGATACTGCCTGTCTGGATGGTAGGGATAAACAGTTGGCTTTGACTGCTTGTACTGTGCTGACTTTTGCATCAATGAAGTTGGCACTAAAAATAATTTTGGGTGAAAGAAATGTCTGTCGTGCCAATAGCAGATGGAATGCAAGTGAGTGACGCAGCATATTACACTGAGCAGCAGAGAAAAGGCGCCAACAAGTCACGTTTTTAAGACAACCAGAAGAGGGTGCCATTTCCTGGCACAAATCCACTGGTCAAATATGGAAGATCAAAATGTGCTATTTGTCAAAGCACTTACCATTGGGTTAAGGACTGTCCTCATAAAAATGAACAAGTTAAACTAACAGGAAAATGTAAACACAGAGCAGTGTAACATTACACTGTTTTCAAATGAATCTGCTTCTGACACTGAGATTTTTATAGTTGAATCCTTAGGATCTGCTGTGATTGATACTGCATGTACACGGACAGTGTGTGGTGCAAAATGGCTTGATAGCTATGTCAGTGAACTAAAAATGAAAGAAGTACAAAATATGATTGACACACCAAGCAACAGAGCTTTCAAATTTGGAGATGGGAGAATTGTCCATTCTACCAAGAGAGTTAAGCCACCAGCAAAAATTGGTCAGACAAAGTGTCACATTGAAACAGAGGTGGTGCCTACAGATCCCCTTACTATTAAGCAAAGCTACCCTCAAGAAGGCAGAGGCTGTACTAGACATACAAATGACAAGGTAGTGATGTTTAAACAACCAGTGACTCTTGAACTTACTACCTCAGGCCACTATTGTGTAAACATTTTAGACACAGACATCACACAGAGTCCATGCAAAAATGAGATTCTGACTGACAGAGCACATGGAGATTCTGAAAGTCACAGAGAACATGAACACAAAAGAAAAACACAAACAGTTTGGACATGCTACAGTTGACAGACTTCAGAAGTTACTCAGCAGTTCAGGGAATAATGATGATGAGAAGTACGAAACTGGAAACAAAGTGTACTACAAACGAGCTGACTGTCAAGAGTGGAATGGACCGGGAGTAGTCATTGGTCAAGATGGTGTGATATTTTTTGAGGTACGGAGGCATCATTGTCAGGGTGCATCACTCAAGATTGCGGAAAGTAAATTTTCAACAAGATTGATTCTCAGCAACAGCCCCTCTGTCTCCTAATGAAAATGACAAAGACACAGTAACAGACACAAACCTACCAGATGTCGCATCCGATATGGACACTGAAACTGGCACAGGAAATGGAGCAGAGACCTACAACCATGCCCCTGTAATACTGTTGAGTGTTCAAATGAGGAAAACATTCAACAACAACCACGTGTATTAAGAGAACATGGTTGTTCCATTCTGAAAACTGGACAAACTGTTGAATACATGGACAGAGAAAGTGGATAAGAGCGTCTGCTAAATGACTTAAATGTAATGTAAATGTGTTCCACATACAGAAACCGTCATTGGACGAGCAGGAAAAGCCAAAGGAAAACACCAGAACTGGTACAACTTGTACTCTGAACTAGCTGTCTAGACCTGTCACTTGTAGATCATATCAGAATTGAACCAATGGAAAATCGAGAAAAACAATGACATTCAAAATGATGATGTACTTGAAACAAAGGACGTGTCATTTGACTCCGCTAAGCTAGATGAGCGCAGTAATTAGAGGAAAAATTAAGTGTTTGAGGAAGTCAAAGACTTGGCCAAAAATGTGTCTCAACAAGGTGGGTGTGTACCCTTAAAGAATCCTTAACTGGAATAGTGCCTAAAGCACGTCTAGTGGCTAGAGGTTTTGAGGAGCTGGCTGCTAAAGAACTCCAAAAAGACTCACCGACATGCGCCTCAAGTCACTCAGATTGCTGATGTCAGTGATCTGCCAGAAAAAATGGAAACTGAATTCCATAGACATCAAATCTGCATTCAATCTGCAAATCTGCATTCACATCCGACCTCCGCCTGAAGCTAAAAGCGAAGGAACACTGTGGAAACTAAAAAAGTGTGTATGGACTGGCAGATGCATCACTCTACTGGTACAACAAAGTCAAGGCAGCAATGCTGAATACAGGTGGAAAAATGTCACAAGTGGATCCTGCAGTCTTCTATTGGCTTGATCAAGACTGCAATGTGACTGGAGTACTTGCCTGTCATGTTGATGACTATCTGGGGTGGCTCACAGACCTTTGCTTCAACTGTGATTCCACACCTCAAAGCTGTTTTCTAGATCGGCCGTGAGGAGCATGATCATTTTTGTTATGTTGGAATAGAGTTTATTACAGTTGATGGAAAAATACTGATGCAACAGGAGAGCTATATCAAGAATCTTCAACCCATTCACCTGGATTCTTCAAAAGCCGTACAAAGGAATTCCCCTCTGTGAAATTGAAGCTGATCAATTGAGGTCAAAGAGGACACATTTTATGGGTTGCTAGACCGAGTAGACCTGATGTAATGTTTGAGACAAAACGTCACTTTCTACCTGTAGTTTGTGTCACTGACAACTACTCATTAGTTGATGCTGTGAAGTCAACCAAGTCTGTCACAGAGAAAATACTTTGTCTTGAGCTTAACAGCATCAAGGAACTTATTCAAGCCCAGAGAATCCAGTGGATTCTGTGGTCGACCACAAAGGAACAGCTTGCTGACTGTCTGACTAAAAAAGGAGCATCTGGTATTGTGCTCCTACAGGCTCTCAGTAGTGGAAAGTGGCAGCTTGAGTAATACAAATTAAAAACTGTCACACAACCCATTTGTAATGGGGATCTTGAATAATACTTGGACATTTAATTATGTGTTATTTGTCTTTAAAGAAAAGGGGGAGATTGTTAAGTTCATGTTTTATGTATCCCTATATTTCTGTTATTACGGGGCTATCACTCAGTCAAGAGTACGCCAGAGTCTTGTTGTTGATGGACCTAGCCATGAGTGGAATGGCTACCTTGTAGTGTGTTCATATAGTATAGTAAACTTTGTTAAACTGGAACCTTGTCGTTGTGTCATTTCGAGTTAACAAATATGCCATTGAAACCAGAATTTCTCACGTTCTACTGGTTTTCAAATCAATGTTCCTTTTATTGTCCAGCAGCCCAAGGCATAATTGTAGTCATATTGCAGTAGTAACCCATGCTAGTTGACCCATCTTTAGATCTCCACTTTATTTCTATGAAATATTTTCATCTGTCACATAACTGCTCGGCGTGCTGTGCACTTTTGGGAAGTGTTTTCCTGCTAATTGCATTTTGGGACATTCTCACACACAGCTTACAGCCATGTGTGCATTGTTGAGTTTATAATATTTAGAAATATAGCTTTATGAACGGTTTGATTTGTTGCATCAGCCTCACTTGCTTTTAAAAATGTTTTAATGTGCAGTGGTCCCAGAACTGTTCCAGATTCTGTTTTGAACCGTGGACATATTTGTTTTGTTTTTATGGTCACGGACGACCGGACGCCCTTAATTTCGAGCCCTGGAGGGAATTCATTTTATTAAGCCATAAGTATTTGGTTGTAATTGTGATGTTGCACTATTTTATATGCTACATTTTTGTCTGATTCTCTATGGTAAAAAAATATAGTGATGCATTTAATTTTGTAAAGTGGTTCCTTGCATCATACAATGACGTTAAAATGGTGTTAGAAGTCTCTTGATCTTTTGGACAACTAAAAACAACTGTCCTACATGTCCAAGGGACAAAAAAAGAGTTAATGTCAAGTCCTGCCTTTTCTATTATAAAGTAAAAAGTATGAAGTTAAATTCAATGTCTTGTGTTGAGTAGAGGTGTGAATATCAGGGACACTGTTTTTGTGCAGCACATGTGCAGAACGTATAGAGAAGGAGAACAGGCATCCTGGGGAGGGGTGGCCGGGGCAAATCCTGTGGTGTGATGATACTTCACGGTATCGTGATACTTGACATAGTATCACATTGTTATTCAAATGTTCACGTGTTTCTATTCTAACATGCTATAACCATTCTACTACTCCCCCCCCCCCCCCGCCGTGTTGTAGATCAGCCTGAGACCAGCTCAGTCGTTCCTCCTGAATAAGAACCAGGTTCCCAAGCTGCAGCCCCAAATCCCCACCATGATCCCCCCAGTGCCCAGCCCCCGCACCAACACCCCTCCATTGGGACAGGTAAGGGATCAGCAGAGCACACCCCACTTCACCTTTTAAAACCCCCAACCAGGGTTGGGGTCGATTCATTTTCAATTCTGGAAGAAAACTGACATTCAAATTCTTCCCGTTGCTGTTCAATGACGAAATTGGAATGTCAGTTAACCTCTTAAAATGGAATTGACTCCAACTCCGAATCCAACTGGGCTTTTGAGGGCTTGCCATGTTTGTTGTTCCAATGTAGTTCACCTAGTCTTCCCCCTTCTCCCCCAGTCTCCACAGCTCGGCCTCAAAAGCAACCCTCCTCACATTCATGAGAAACCTCATAAGACCAGCAAGAAACCACCGCCGGCTAGGGAGGAGCTGCTGAAAATGACAGTAGGCAACAATTTAGTACCGATGCGATTGAATTCTGGTATCACGACTCTTTATCACAATGTATATTATTGGCACTGATACACCGTGCAACACTAAACAAGGTTCACTTTTCACTCTCCCCCTTTAGGAGACTGTTGTAACGGAATACCTGAACAGCAAAAACATTGATGATGCTGTGAACGGTGTCAGAGAGATGAAGGCTCCCAAGCACTTCCTGCCGGAGATGCTGAGTAAGATCATTGTGGTGTCGCTGGACCGGTCAGATGAGGATAAGGAGCATGCCAGCACCCTCATACACACGCTACGCACAGAAGGCCTCGTTACCGGGGATAACTTCATGCAGGTATGTGTCTCTTCCATGCAATATTTTTGACGCGCTTGGTAAAGCTTTGTTTTCATCTCACTAATGTCTTTGTCCTAACTTTATTTGTCTCTCTCCCTACATCCTTGCTTCCAAGGCTTTCCTCAACGTGCTTGACCAGTGCCCTAAGATCGAGGTGGACGTGCCGCTTGTGAAATCCTACCTAGCCCAGTTTGCAGCCCTGGCCCTCATATCTGAGCTGGTGAGCGTGTCTGAGCTGGCCCACCCTCTGGAGAATGGAACCCACTTCCCCCTCTTCCTGCTCTGTCTGCAGCAGACTGCCAAGCTCACGGACAAGGAGTGGCTCACTGACCTCTTCCAACAGAGCAAGGTCAACATGCAAAAGATGCTACCCGGTAGGTTGACAACCCTCTCTCTCCACATACTCCCTCTAAAGGCGCTTTAGTGACTTAAATGGAAGGATTTCACTGCGATTTTAAATTTGTCATGTGATGACATCTCATAATCATTAGACTAAAGGCACTTGATATCACGGATGACCAACTAAAGAGACTAATGATTACAATATCTGAACAGTATCAGCAGAGACTGCAGCACATTCATCTTCCCTGACAGTGATGCTATGGCTAATCTGACCTGTCCGTCTGTTCTGGTCCTCCAGAGATTGACCAGAACAAGGACCGCATGTTGGAGATCCTGGAGGGTAAGGGCCTGAGCTTCCTGTTCCCCCTGTTGAAGCTTGAGAAGGACCTGCTGCTGCAGATCAAGGCAGACCCCTCACCGCAGGCCATCTACAAGTGGATCAAAGACAACATCTCCCCCAAGCTCCACACCGACAAGGGTTTTGTCAACATCCTGATGACCAGGTAGGTACTGAACCTCCATGATGGAGTCTACTTTTTGTTTTAAAAAATTGTCACTCCTTTCCTCCAATTTCGTGATATCCAGTTGGTATTTAGTCTTGTCCCATTACTGCAACTCCCATACGGATTCGGGAGAGGCGAAGGTCGAGAGCAATGCTACTTGACACTCTGCTGGCTTAAACTGTAAGCCAGCCGTACCAATGTGTCGGAGGAAACACCGTACAGCTGGTGAGCTGAAATCAGTGTGCAATCGCCCTTCCGCCACGAGTCGCTAGAGCGCTATGGGACAAGAACATTACTGCTGGCCAAACCCTTCCCTAACCCAGACGATGCTGGACCAATTGTGCGCCGCCTCATGGGTCTCCCGGTCTCGGTCGGCTCTTCACAGCCCGGGGTCGGACATGGATCTGTAGCGATGCAGTGCCTTAGACCGTTGCGCCACTCCGGAGGCCCGTAGACTACGTTTGAAATCTTATTTAGACTGCTTATGGTTGAATAAATGTATTCATTCAAGGCTTGAGACCAATATGACAGTGGAGTCTAAACTGTACTTGTCACAATACAGAATCGCCCTTTCAGTCTTTGTGCACAATATTTCATGCACACTGTGGTGGGTGAAGACACAAACTAATGGAATGTGTAAAATACACTTTTGGGAGCATTCATTAGTGTATCCATTTTACCATGCTCTTACTGTTGCTTCCCCTCTCCTCCCAGTTTCTTGCAGTACATCTCAGGAGAGCTGTGTTGTGTGGAGGAGGAGGAGGGCAGTGGTGGAGAGGAGCAGGTGGTGGGGCCCTCCAAAGAGCAGCTGGACCAAGAGAAGCAGCTGCTGCTGGCCTTCAAACCTGTCATGCAGAAGTTCCTACACGACCAGCCCCAGCTGCAGGTCTCAGCCCTGTACGCCCTGCAGGTGCACTGCCATGCCAGCCACTTTCCCAGAGGTAGGTTTACTGCCCCACGCCACTTGCCAGGCTGTCATTGAAACTAATATTTTGGTGGAAACCTAACTTTTGCTTTAGTTGTCAGTGATCAAGATTGTAATTTATTTGATCGTTTTTGGACATGCGAGTAGGATATTCTTCTGTCGACTTCATTGCAACTGTGTCTCTGCTGCTGCGTGTTGTGTGTGTTTATTTCAGGTATGCTGCTGCGCTACTATGTCCACTTCTACGATATGGAGATCATTGAAGAAGAAGCCTTCCTTGCATGGAAAGAAGATATTACCCAAGAATTCCCTGGAAAGGGAAAAGCTTTATTCCAGGTATTTTTTGTTGAGAAATCTGTCACAGTTGACCAACTGGTAGCTTATAAATCACATTTTATTTGTCACATACACATGGTTAGCAGATGTTAATGCGAGTGTAGCGAAATGCTTGTGCTTCTAGTTCCGACAATACAGTAATAACCAACGAGTAATCTAACCTAACAATTCCACAACTACTACCTTATACACAAGTGGAAAGGGATAAAGAATATGTACATAAATATATATGAATGAGTGATGGTACAGAATGACATAGGCAATATGCAGTAGATGGTATCGAGTACAGTATATCCATATGAGATGAGTAATGTAGGGTATGTAAACATAAAAGTGGCATAGTTTAAAGTGGCTAGTGATACATGTATCACATAAAGATGGAAAGATTCAGTAGATGATATAGTGTACAGTATATACATATGAGATGAGTAATGTAGGGTATGTAAACATATTAAGTGGCATTGTTTAAAGTGGCTAGTGATAAAAATTTTTTTACATCAATTTCCATTATTAAAGTGGCTGGAGTTGAGTCAGTATGTTGGCAGCAGCCACTCAATGTTAGTGGTGGCTGTTTAACAGTCTGATGGCCTTGAGATAGAAGCGGTTTTTCAGTCTCTCGGGCCCTGATTTGATGCAACAGAACTGACCTCTCCTTCTAAATGATAGCAGGGTGAACAGGCAGTGGCTCGGGTGGTTGTTGTCCTTGATGATCTTTATGGCCTTCCTGTAACATTGGGTGGAGAGACTTACGGTTGTGGGCGGAGCAGTTGCCGTACCAGGCCGAGGAACTTAACACTTACTACCCTCTCCGCTACTGTCCTGTTGATGTGGATAGGGGGGGTGCTCCCTCTGCTGTCCGCAAACTTGATGATTGAGTTGGAGGCGTGCATGGCCACACAGTCGTGGGTGAACAGGGAGTACAGGAGAGGGCTCAGAACGCACCCTTGTGGGGCCCCAGTTTTGAGGATCAGTGGGGTGGAGATGTTGTTACCTACCCTCACCACCTGGGGGCAGCCCATCAGGAAGTCCAGTAGCCGCTTGCTCAGGGCGGTGTCGAGACCCCGGGTCTCGAGCTTGACGACGAGTTGAGGGTACTATGGTGTTAAATGCTGAGTTGTAGTCGATTATACACTTAAACATGTGTACCCAGTCCTTTATTCTTTTGTGAGTAAATCATGACAATTGTGCCTGCAACCACAACAGGGTTGCGCTCAGTATGGGGAAAGCATTTGGAAACTGAGTGAAACCGGGAGGTAGCCTCCTACCCGAACTTGTTCAATAACAACACATATTTCTGCTTAACATTCTGCCCTATTTAACATGACCCTGTATAACACTCTCCCCTGTTAGGTCAACCAGTTGCTAACCCTCTATCTCTCTCCTGTTAGGTCAACCAGTGGCTAACCTGGCTGGAAACAGCTGAGGAAGAGGAGTCAGAAGAAGAGGCTGACTGAGAAACAAACCAGAACTGTCAGGCACCATAGAGTAGAGAAACATACCTTGACATACAGTACAGCTATCTATCTATTACCACCCTAATCTCCCCTTTAACTAACCACTGCTAGAGACTGCTTATGTCCTGCAATAATTAGCCAAGCATGTTATCATGGCATAGTAGATAACCATCAAGCTCTGTATAGGCACTGAAGCCTTTCACCTTTATTTTAATGGTTGATTTGTTTTGGGTCCCTGTCCCGTTTCTGCAATATGAATTTAATGTAGCCTATGGACTTGTCTCAAACCACATCTGTACTTTTTTTGTTTTGCTCCTACTGTAACCACGGAGTTAGTTTTACCACAATAACTGACTGACAAGTATTGCATTAACACTATTTGATATGATTTGTTATCCCCTTTAAAGAAAATGTTTGACACCTGTTTAGGGTCTTTTCCCTAAAGGGCATGCAAAATATGTCCAATCTAGAGAGTAAGTCAACTGAATCTTGCCTAAAATCTTTGTTTTAAACCAAAGATCTCTTCGAATGCCCTGTTGCTGACAAAGGAGCATGTTGCATTTTATTTATGGGAATTCTATTCTTCCCACGCAAGGCTGTAGTGGTTGCAATACTCATTATTTAATTGTTACGTAAACTGTAAGTTAATCATTGGTGTGCTGCTGTAACGTTTCAAAAGTTGCCTTTGTTTTTACCTCTTAGATGGGCTTTGTGTTTCATGTTGGGATACAGAATATCCTTTTTGTTGTTGTTGAGAAATGCCTATACAAGAAAGCCCAGCCCAATGCAGAAATGTTGATATAAATATCCTGGTCTACTAACACAATACAACCCCTGTATTGGACTTCCAATGAAGCTCGATCTGGTTTACTAGTGTGAACGTCTAAGAACGTAACAAAAGTCACCTTTTTTAAATGAATTGGATAACTTCTTACCTCCGCATCCCTTTTGCCTGTAAGGTTTGTCAAAGGTGGGGGTACAGGAATATATTTTCCCCAGCATATTGAGTTTACACCAATATGTTTATTTTTAATTGGTGAATAAAAGCTTGTGAGAAAGTTGTATAGCGCATAAAGGCTTACCATACTGAACTTAAATCTTAATGAAGTCATAAAATCAAATCTTCACTTTGCCCAACAAGATTAGCCAATGTGCTCACAAACCATGTGTATGTAGAAAGCAATGGATTTTGATCATGTTGTAATTCAAGTGATGAGTATTGTGCACTGATATTGCTTAACCGTCAATAAAGTCCAATACTTGAGCACTGACACATTTTTGTTGTCCTTTGCACTATTTTAATTCTAATGTTACATTTTCTCATGCCGATTATGATTCATTGTGGCTTTATTTTGCATGATGAAAGTTGACTTCACATTTTTCCCTTTATAACAGGATAACAAACAATATATCATTAGATCAAGAGGCTATTCTGAAGTGGGTTGTAACTAGTCAGTGTTGAACGATGTGTGTAATGCAGTCTTTCCTGCTTCTCTGTGGATGCCCCCCCCCATGCCAGGGGACAGTTCCTTTCCCACTCGCGGGGGCAGATACTCTTGGGAAAAGGAAGCAGTCACAAGTGTGAACATTTAGTACTGTACATCTGCATATTCCATGTAAACTGAACCTGACTTGGAACAAAAATATTTCAAGGAATGGAAAAACAACCTCACTGGGAAAAAATGGTAAAGGCATCTCACGAGTGCCAAATTTGATAATGTGCTTGGTTACCTGGATGAGCTCCTGTCAGCATCCTCGGACCCAGGCTCTCGTGTGGAGATTAAGACAGGGGTCCCCTTCCTGAGAGAGGGGAGTGGGGTAGAATAACCTTTGTACCAACCGCATCGCTTGACCTAGTGATGTTCAAAATGGCACCGACAGAGCTGCCTCACTTTTAGCCCTTAGGAAACGTTGCAGTATTTTGTTTTTTTTATGTATTATTTCTTACATTGTTAGCCCAGAAAATATTAAGTGTTATTACATACAGCCAGAAAGAACTATTAGATATCAGAGCGGCGTCAACTTACCAGCACTACGACCAGGAATATGGCTTTCCCGAAGAGGGTCCTTTGTCCGGACATCCCAGGGCATTTGAGCTGATTCCAGAGGCTGACACAAAACAATACTGCCAGAGAAGACGTAGACGGAGCGGTCTTCTGGTCAGACTTCGAAGGCGCGCACACCACCCACCACTTCCCAGTATATTACTTGCTAATGTCCACAAGCATTTTGCTCCACTCGCAATAACATCTGCATGTGACCAATAAAATTTAATTTGATCCTGTCAAATGGTAGTTTAAACCTCACCATTATGTTCCTGGAAGTGCCATCTTGGTTTTTCAGAATCTTCACCCTCTGGTCATTCCTTCATGCACAGGGAAAAAGCTCATATTCGCTCGACAGTCAACTCAAATCAAATGAATAACTAGTAAGTGAGGAATTTACCCATGGCCTGACAACCATTAGCTGGTCAACAGCTAGATGGCGCTATTGCCTGTCATTCTGATCACATCTCCGCTACCTGAGAAAAGTAGGATGATTGCTGATACATTGGGTGCTGCAGAAGGTGTCAGAGTCTGGCTCACTGCTTTGTTCTGCTTCTGAGACTTGAGGTCCTCCTTAGCGCTGAAGATGTCTGCCAGCGCCTGTTTCTCCCTCCAGTTGAGACACTTAGTTGTGCCCTCCTGCCTCTGCCAAGCGCTTCTCCAGATCAGCTTCCTGCTTCATCTGGCTGGCCTCTGTTCCTCCACCACCAATGCCCTGGGCCTGGAACTCATCTTCCTAAGGAAAGACATCACAGTGGATAGTCTCATTCACAAACTGTGTGGTCTAACGAGTATAGCTGAGCCTTAAACCCTGGAATGGCATGTAAGGTTGTGTCCATATTACAGTTTCTCAATTGCGGAGACACAATTCCTGGAACAACTCATAATTTTCTCAAATCTTCACACACAATTGTAAAAACTCACACCCAACGATTTAAACATCTAACTTCTGGGTCCCAATTCAAACTTTTCCCACACAACACACACAAGCTGTCAAAAACACAGACTACATGACTGTTTGTTACACACTGGAGGGATTAATTCAAAACACTGCTACCAAAATGTTTAGAATAGGTTTTCAGATAAATAATTTGGAACATGGTAAAATCACAGCACTGACTATCCAGATAACACTTTCAGGAACACCCTGGCGAGAGAAATTCAAAACAGTACTGTAATAAGTACCTCTTACATTACTGGATAAGGGAATACTACTGTATGTGCTGTTTTGGTCAAAAACCTGACTTTTGAAATGTCACACTGACAGAACATGTAAGTAAGAGTCCATGCACAGTACAATACCCAATTTCTAAAAGCTTTATTTATTTCCAAATACAGCAAATATACAGGTTACTCAACATCAGCGTTCTTATCATCTCGTCTCAGGTCTGGGTCAGGCCATAATATCTCATCAACGTCAAATAATAATAGTGAACCCGGGGTGGTCATTGAACCAGGAGCGAACCAGAGCAGCCCGATGAAAACTCACGTTATCCCAAATGACAACATATTGGGCTTGCTCTGGTTGCCCTGGCTCCCCTTCCTGTTGAAGAATGTTATTCTGCAGATGATCTAGAAATTGAAGGAGTTATTCTGAAATATGAGGGAGTAAGACCAGTTTGAATGACTGGACCCTAAAGTGTCACAGAGCTTTTTCATGCGCAATCCCGAGAGCTCGCCTTTCTTGTTTACCTTTTATATTGACGACGTTATTGTCCGGTTGAAGTATTATCAATTATTTAAGCTAAAAACAACCTGAGGATTGAATATAAACATCGTTTGACATGTTTCTATGAACTTTACGGATACAATTTGGATTTTGTCTGCCTGTTGTGACTGCGTTTGAGCCTGTGGATTACTGAAGAAAATGTGCAAACAAAATGGAGGTTTTTGGATATAAAGAGAGACTTTATCGAACAAAATGAACATTTATTGAGTAAATGAATGTCTTCTGAGTGCAACCATATGAAGATCAACAAAGTTAAGTGATTCATTTTATTCTATTTCTGACTTGTGTAACTCTTCTACTTGGCTGGTTACTTTTGTTAATGATTTGTCTGAAGGGCGATATTGTCAAATAATCGCAAGGTATGCTTTTGCTGTAAAAGCCTTTTTGAAATCTGACACCGTGGTTGGATTCACAAGAAGGTAATCTGTAAACCTATGTATAACACTTGTATGTTTTCTGAATTTTTATAATCAGTATTTCTGTTTTTTAATTTGGCGCTAGCATCCCACTTACCCTAGAGAGGTTTTAACTGTACTGTCCAATTTACAGTAGCTATTACAGTGAAAGAATACCATGCTATTGTTTGAGGAGAGTACACAATTATAAACATGAAAAGTTATTAATCCTTGTAAAAATTCCCTGTCTCAGGTCAGTTAGGATCACCACTTTATTTTAAGAATGTGAAATGTGAGACTAATAGTAGAGAGAATTATTTATTCCAGTTTTAATTTTCTCATCACATTCCAAGTGGGTCAGACGTTTACATACACTCAATTAGTATTTGGTAGCATTGCCTTTAAATTGTTTAACGTGGGTCAAACGTTTCAGGTAGTCTTCCACAAGCTCCCCACAATAAGTTGGGTGAATTTTGGCCAATTCCTCCTGACAGAGCTGTTGTAACGGAGTCAGATTTGTAGGCCTCCTTGGTCGCACATACTTTTTCAGTTCTGCCCACATATTTTCTATAGGATTGAGGTCAGGGCTTTGTGATGGCCACTCCATGCCTTGACTTTGTTTTCCTTAAGCCATTTTGCCACAACTTTGGAAGTATGCTTGGGGTCATTGTCCCTTTGGAAAACTCATTTGCGACCAAGCTCTAACTTCCTGACTGATGTCTTGAGATGTTGCTTCAATATATCCACATCATTTTCTTACCTCATGATGCCATCTATTTTGTGAAGTGCACCCGTCCCTCCTGCAGCAAAGCACCCCCACAACATGATGCTGCCACCCCCATGTTTCACGGTTGGGATGGTGTTCTTCGACTTGCAAGCCTCCCCCTTTTTCCTCCAAACATAACGATGGTCATTATGGCCAGTTTTATTTTTGTTTCATCAGACCAGAGGACATTTCTCCAAAAAGTACGATCTTTGTTCCCATGTGCAGTTGCAAACCGCAGTCTGGCTTTTTTATGGCGGTTTTGGAGCAGTGGCTTCTTCCTTGCTGAGTAGCCTTTCAGGTTATGTCGATTATAGGACTCGTTTTACTGTGGAAATAGATAATTTTGTACCTGTTTCCTCCAGCATCTTCACAAGGTCCTTTGCTGTTGTTCTGGGATTGATTTGCACTTTTCGCACCAATGTACATTCATCTCTCAGAGACAGAACGCGTCTCCTTCCTGAGTGGTATGACGGCTGCGTGGTCCCATGGTGTTTATACTTGCACACTATTGTTTGTATAGATGAACGTGGTACCTTCAGGCGTTCGGAAATTGCTCCCAAGGATGAACCAGACTTGTGGGAGTCTACAATTTTTTTCTGAGGTATTGGCTGATTTATTTTGATTTTCCCATGATGTCAAGCAGAGTTTGAAGGTAGGCCTTGAAATGCATCCACAGGAACACCTCTCATGGACTCAAATGATGTCAATTAGCCTATCAGAAGCTTCTAAAGCCATTGTATAATTTTCTGGAATTTTCCAAGCTGTTTAGAGGCACAGTCAACTTAGTGTATGTAAACTTCTGATCCACTGGAATTGTGATACAGTGAATTATAAGTTAAATAATCTGTCTGTAAATAATTGTTGGAAAAATTACTTGTGTCATGCACAAAGTAGATGTCCTAACTGACTTGCCAAAACTATAGTTTGTTAACAATACATTTTTGGAGTGGTTGAAAAACAAGTTTTAATGACTCCAACCTCAGTTTATGTAAACTTCCGACTTCATCTGTATATATCGATGAGTGCCCAATGCCGCGCCTCATCTCTGATTCTCCACTGGGCACAAAATATCAAGTGTGCGTATATGCTATTTAGTTTGGTCTCAATCAAATGATCCATAGCCTAGCACTAAGTGCATGCTCGGAGAAGCACAGAGCAAAGTTATATTTCCAAGACAGTTGCTGGGATGGTGTAAATTACAGTCGTGGCCAAACCTTTTGAGAATGACAAACATTTAATTTCCACAAAGTTTGCTGCTTCAGTGTCTTTAGATATTTTTGTCAGATGTTACAATGGAATACTGAAGTATAATTACAAGCATTTCAAGGCTTTTATTACATGAAGTTTATGAAGAGTCAATATTTGCAGTGTTGAAACTTCTTTTTCAAGACTTCTGCAATCCGCCCTGGCATGCTGTCAATTAACTTTTGGGCTACATCCTGACTAATGGCAGCCCATTCTTGCATAATCAATGCTTGGAGTTGGTCAGAATTTGTGGGTTTTTGTTTGTCCACCCGCCTCTTGAGGATTGACCATAAATTCTCAATGGGATTAATGTCGGGGGAGTTTCCTGGCCATGGACCCAAAATATCGATGTTTTGTTCCCCGAGACACAGTTAATTTGCATGGCAAAGAGGGACTTTGCAAATAATTGCAGTTCATCGGATCACTCTTCATAACATTCTGGAGTATATGCAAATTGCCATCATACAAACTGAGGCAGCAGACTTTGTGAAAATTAATATTTGTGTCATTCTCAAAACTTTTGGCCAATACTGTACATTTATTCAATCTGTGATAGGGTTGGATCCTATATGCTACTTTTATTGTCCTGTAAATGGTTCAGTGCCTATAATTTAGGCTGTGTGTAGAATTGGGCATAAAGGAAATGACCTCTACTAATAAATTACTACGAGATTATAGTGATAAGGAAAACAGCATACACATTTGGCTTGTGTATTCATTTTCCTATAACTAATCATAATTCCATTATTTTGACAAAAAAAGAGAAGATCCTGCCATGGAAAAGACGACTGGGTGGACATAAACTGTAAAGGAGGGGTAGTAACTCACACCATGCAGCAGGACACCTTCAGCTGTGGGGTCTTAGCAATGCAGGTTTGATAATTATATTTTCAATAATGAATGGTTAGCTGTTATGTGACAATTAGGTAAAAAAACTCTATTTAATTTTTTGGTGTAGATGGCCAAGGAAGTTGCACAGAACTTCCCCGACATCCCCTCCCAAGTCGATATGGAACCTTCAAAAATAAATGGAGCAACTGCGAAAAGAAATGGCTGAGGATATACTAAAAATGTCTGGTATGTAATGACGTTTAATTCAAAGTAAATGTGTCATGTATTGTCTTATATTGTCTTGTCATTTTGCTTTTCCCTCTGTTCGTTTTCCCCCTGCTGGTCTTTTTAGGTTCGTTCCCCTTTTTCTCTCTCCCTTCCTCTCTCTCTTCTCTCTATCGTTCCGTTCCTGCTCCCAGCTGTTCCTATTCCCCTAATCAATCATTTAGTCTTCCCACACCTGTTCCCTATCTTTTTCCCTGATTAGAGTCCCTATTTCTCCCCTTGTTTTCCGTTCCTGCCCTGTCGGATCCTTGTCTATTGTTCACCGTGCTGTGTCTGTGTATCGCCCTGTCGTGTCGTGTTTCCCTCAGATGCTGCGTGGTGAGCAGGTGTCTGAGTCTGCTACGTTCAAGTGCCTTCCCGAGGCAACCTGCAGTTCATGATCGAGTCTCCAGTCTGTTCTCGTCATTACGAGTGGAATTGTGCTTTATGATTGTATATTTACTTTACTGGATTAAAGACTCTGTTTTCGCCAAGTCGCTTTTGGGTCCTCATTCACCTGCATAACAGAAGGATCCGACCAAGAATGGACCCAGCGACTATGGATTCTCTCTACTCTACTCTCGAGTTCCAGGGAGCGATGCTCGGCAGACACGAGCAGGAATTGTCTGCTGCTCGGCATGCCGTTGAGACCCTGGCCGCTCAGGTCTCCGACCTCTCAGGACAGTATCAGAGTCTTCGTCTCGTGCCACCAGCTACTTCCGGGTCTTCCGAGCCTCCGGAACCTAGGGTTAATAACCCACCATGTTATTCTGGGCAGCCCACTGAGTGCCGCTCCTTTCTCACCCAGTGTGATATAGTGTTCTCTCTCCAACCCAACACATACTCAAGAGAGAGAGCTCGGATTGCCTACGTCATATCACTCCTTACTGGTCGGGCTCGGCAGTGGGGCACAGCTATCTGGGAGGCAAGCGCTGAGTGTACTAACAATTATCTGAACTTTAAAGAGGAGATGGTAAGGGTTTTTGATCGCTCAGTTTTTGGGAAAGAAGCTTCCTGGTCCCTGTCTTCCCTATGTCAAGGTAATCGATCCATAACGGATTACTCTATAGAGTTTCGCACTCTTGCTGCCTCCAGTAACTGGAACGAGCAGGCGTTGCTCGCTCGTTTTCTGGAGGGACTCCACGCTAAGGTTAAGGATGAGATTCTCTCTCGGGAGGTTCCATCCAGCGTGGATTCTTTGATTGAACTCGCTATTCGCATTGAACGACGGGTAGATCTTCGTCACCGAGCTCATAGAAGAGAGCTCGCGTTAACTGTGTCTCCCCTCTCTCCGACACTACCATCTTTCCCCACTGACTCAGGTGTTGAGCCCATGCAGCTGGGGGGGTATTCGCATTTCGACTAAGGAGAGGGAACGGAGAATCACCAACCGCCTCTGTCTCTATTGCGGTTCCGCTGGTCATTTTGTCATTTCATGTCCAGTTAAAGGCCAGAGCTCATCAGTAAGCGGAGGGCGACTGATAAGCGCTACTAGACGGTCCTCTCCGTCAAGTACCTGTACTACCTTACCGGTCCATCTACGCTGGCCCGGATCGGCAGCTTCCTGCAGTGCATTAATAGACTCTGGGGCGGAGGGCTGTTTTATGGACGAAGCCTGGGCTCGGGAGCATGACATTCCTCTCAGACAGTTAGGGGGAGCCCACGGTCATGTTTGCCTTGGATGGTAGTCCTCTCCCCAGTATATTATATGAAACACTACCTTTAACCCTCACTGTATCTGGTAACCATAGTGAGACCATTTCTTTTTTGATTTTTTGTTCACCTTTTACACCTGTTGTTTTGGGTCATCCCTGGCTAGTGTGTCATAATCCTTCTTTTGATTGGTCTAGTAATTCTATCCTTTCCTGGAACGTTTCTTGTCATGTGAAGTGTTTAATGTCTGCTATTTCTCCTGTTTGTTCTGTCCCCTCTTCTCAGGAGGAACCTGGTGATTTGACAGGAGTGCCGGAGGAGTATCATGGTCTGCGCACGGTCTTCAGTCGGTCCAGAACCAACTCCCTTCCTCCTCACCGGTCGTATGATTGTTGTCCTGATCTCTTCAAGAAGCGTTTTGCATCCGCTCCTATCCTTGTTGCACCTGACGTCACTAAACCGTTTATTGTTGAGGTTGACGCGTCGGGGGTGGGCGTGGGAGCCATTCTGTCCCAGCGCTCCGATACTGACGATGGGGTCCACCCTTGTGCGTATTTTTCTCATCGCCTGTCACCGTCGGAACGTAACTATGATGTGGCTAACCGCGAACTGCTCGCCATCCGTTTAGCCCTAGGCAAATGGCGACAGTGGTTGGAGGGGGCGACCGTTCCTTTTGTCGTTTGGACTGACCAAAAGAACCTTGAGTACATCCGTTCTGCCAAACGACTGAATGCGCGTCATGCTCGTTGGGCGTTGTTTTTCGCTCGTTTCGAATTCGTTATTTCTTATTGCCCGGGTACTAAGAACACCAAGCCTCATGCTTTATCCCGTCTCTTTAGTTCTTCTGTGGCTTCTACCGATCCCGAGGGATCCTTCCTGTTGGGCGTGTTGTCGGGTTGACTGTCTGGGGAATTGAGAGACAGGTTAAGCAAGCACTCACGCACACTGCGTCGCCGCGCGCTTGCCCTAGTAACCTTCTTTTCGTTCCTGTTTCTACTCGTCTGGCTGTTCTTCAGTGGGCTCACTCTGCCAAGTTAGCTGGCCATCCCGGCGTTCGGGGTACGCTTGCTTCTATTCGCCAGCGGTTTTGGTGGCCTACTCAGGAGCGTGACACGCGCCGTTTCGTGGCTGCGTGTTCGGACTGCGCGCAGAAGAAGTCTGGTAATTTTTTTCTGCTTCTGCTCCTGGTCTTGCTGGGTCTCAGTCTGTTCCCTGCCATCGCATCTCTCCTGTTCTTGTTCCTGCCCTTGCTGTGTCTCAGTCTGTCCCTAGTTGTTACTCTCCTGGCCTGTTTGGTCCTGTTTGCTCTAAAGCTTTCAGTTCTCTACCCGTGTCTCATTTTTTTTTTAGAGTAGTACCCTAGTTTCCCTTTTTTTTCGTTTTTCCGTTACGGTCCTGAGGAGAGGAGTTGGGTTCTTTCTCGGGACGTGCTGGACCGTTTGTGATCTATGATTTCCTCCGTTGCCGCCAGTGTTCCTCCTCGAGAGCGCCAGGAGGCGCTCGGTGAGTGGGGGGGTACTGTCATGTATTGTCTTATATTGTCTTGTCATTTTGCTTTTCCCTCTGTTCGTTTTCCCCCTGCTGGTCTTTTTAGGTTCGTTCCCCTTTTTCTCTCTCCCTTCCTCTCTCTCTTCTCTCTATCGTTCCGTTCCTGCTCCCAGCTGTTCCTATTCCCCTAATCAATCATTTAGTCTTCCCACACCTGTTCCCTATCTTTTTCCCTGATTAGAGTCCCTATTTCTCCCCTTGTTTTCCGTTCCTGCCCTGTCGGATCCTTGTCTATTGTTCACCGTGCTGTGTCTGTGTATCGCCCTGTCGTGTCGTGTTTCCCTCAGATGCTGCGTGGTGAGCAGGTGTCTGAGTCTGCTACGTTCAAGTGCCTTCCCGAGGCAACCTGCAGTTCATGATCGAGTCTCCAGTCTGTTCTCGTCATTACGAGTGGAATTGTGCTTTATGATTGTATATTTACTTTACTGGATTAAAGACTCTGTTTTCGCCAAGTCGCTTTTGGGTCCTCATTCACCTGCATAACAAAATGTTAATTGTTTATTTTGATGTAGTTGTGTGGGACAGCCATATGTTCAGTTCATGCCTATGATTTTTGAGTTCAACAAAGCCAACAACTGCTTCATGTGTGCCACTGATAAAGAACCTGGATGTGGCCCAAAGACTGACTGGGTTAGTAACTTTATTTAACATGTTTATAATCTTTTGACAACAGTGACGGCATAGAAGACACTTTATTATACACTTTAACACCATGGGTGGCTAATTTGTCATTCTGCATTGATATTTGATATTATTTATTTACATTTACATTTACATTTAAGTCATTTAGCAGACGCTCTTATCCAGAGCGACTTACAAATTGGTGCATTCACCTTATGACATCCAGTGGAACAACCACTTTACAATAGTGCATCTAAGTATTTTAAGGGGGGTGAGAAGGATTACTTTATCCTATCCTAGGTATTCCTTAAAGAGGTGGGGTTTCAGGTGTCTCCGGAAGGTGGTGATTGACTCCGCTGTCCTGGCGTCGTGAGGGAGTTTGTTCCACCATTGGGGAGCCAGAGCAGCGAACAGTTTTGACTGAGCTGAGCGGGAACTGTACTTCCTCAGTGGTAGGGAGGCGAGCAGGCCAGAGGTGGATGAACGCAGTGCCCTTATTTGGGTGTAGGGCCTGATCAGAGCCTGGAGGTACTGAGGTGCCGTTTTAACACGTTTTATAACGTGTTACGCATTGTTTTGTTTTGATTGAATGTTTTTCCTGCCAACGGTGGTTCCATGTGCTGTGCCTAGGAATGAAGACAAACAGTTCAACAGAGTAAACAACACAAACTGGAAGTACAGTCTGTTGTTGAAAAGGTATGCTATACTCCATCCACACTGAAGAGGCTCTGAAATGTACATCAATTTGTCAATATTACATTTTTATTAATTGATTTACTGGCCACCATTACTGTGGTTACATGTTCAGTATATGTCTTGGCCAGCAAACCCACTGCAGCCTACCTCACTAGCTCACTCTCCATTCCTGCTTTGGACAATTAATAGCATGACTCTCGTACTTTGCCCTTTTCCTTTATGGTTGACATTTACGAAGAAAGGAGATATTATCTGTCTCTCTCCTATTGTGTACCGCTGTTATATACTGTGGAAAAAAAACAAAAAAATCAGGGAAAATAAGTACTTAGAAGTACCAATTATTGTAGATAAATATTGAAGAAAAGGATAAACACTGGACTGAGCCCCCTAATTGTCAAATTAATAATATACAACAATATAGAAGATACATGACTAGAGGTTATGCAATATGGGTGTATATCCACTGCATGCTTCTTAGGTGTGTAATTGACATGACCAAGGAGCTATTGCAAATTTGAAACTTGAAAAATTTGAAAAATGTACATTACACCGCATGATTTTACAGTACACAAACAGGAGTGTGCAATATAGAAGGGTAGTCAGCGGACATTAGGTCACATGACCAAGGAGCTATTGAAATTTTACATTTTGAACTAAGCGGTGTGCAAAGTGTAGGGCCACTAAGTGGACATCCTGAACCTTGTTTGAAGTCAGTAGGTCACACGACCAAGGAGCTATAAATTCATGTAAAACCATGTGAGACAAAAATTGACAAACTAAAGGGTGTGCAAAGTCTATGCCATCGGGTTAGCTACAAACAGTTTTGAAAGTGTTAGGAGTAATGAGCTATTGAAATTTGAACAACTGTTGTTGGTGGACGTAAGGAAAACTACAGGCGAATATCCAACCTGAAACTGTCTTTTCCTCAGTTCAGTGGAGTGCTTTAAAAAAAATTATTGCTGAAATGTTTGCTCTTGCGTTCACACGTTTAAATGCATAGGTCTTATGTGGTCAATCTATATTCCATCTAATACCACAATAATTGCTAGCGTTTCATCATTCCATCCCCGTACCGTTTATTGCAACATGTAAACATTTGTTTCATAGCCCTACGATACATGTTCATTTAGCCAACCATTTCTTACCCTCTGAGTGGGGAAAATGTTTATTGTGCACATGAATTTTCACAAGACTCATGGGGTAGAAGTTCTGTTTATTTAATTAAATGTATGGTTTCCTTTGTTCATATTTCCCGGGTTACGTCAGAGTTCTGTGTCCTGTCATTTTCATTCTGTTCCCATGTATGCATGTGTAACGGATGTGAAACGGATAGCTAGTCAGCGGTGGTGCGTGCTAAATAGCGGTTCAATCTGTGACGTCACTTGCTCGAGAGTCGAAGTAGCATTTGTGGAGCTATGGGTGACTGTTGTTGATGTGTGCAGAGGGTCCCTGGTTCGCGCGAGGGGACGGTCTAAAGTTATACTGTTACACATGGTGTTGAAATTACATTAAGATTCATTAAGTCTGATTAAGAAGAATGTACCAATGTAACAAAGGATGTGGAAATTGCCTTTTACATTGTAGAACCAGTTTATTGATTGTATTTGCCAATTGGGTAATTATATGCTTCTGGGGGCCAAGTGCTTATATTATGTAGGTCTACCTGTTTGAGCTGTTAAACAGATTCAATTTGGTGTCTCAAGGGGACGCTTTAGAGTTTTGCCCTCTCGCCTGTCTCCGTTCAGATAGGACAGGTTAAGCCTGATACAGAGGCTATTCCTTTTGGGCTATTGCCCATATATCTTTGGTAAATCTACTTGTATATTTGGTATGATATGGCACTTTCACCGTTGCACCAACTAAACCTGTAAATACATCTACACTCTTGAGCACGTCAACCTGCCTTGCCTTCTGCTGATTTCATGCCCTTACAACTGCTACAAGGTCCCTATTTTACAATTACATAGGCTAATCAAAATGTGTTGTAGACAAACTCATGAAAAGGGCTGTCTGGTAGACTCGATAAATAGACAAAGATTTAGCACTTTGTGACATTGGCTGATGTAAAAAGACCTCTATAAATACATTTGATTGATTGATTTGTCGTTCAACAAGTCATTGCATGTATACATGTTTTTTTTAAACTTGACTTGCGACTCAACTCTACTTGCTCTTAGAATGCACAACTTGGACTTGACAAGTTCTACATGGGACTTGACTTGAAACTCGGACCTTGTGACTCGAATGATAGGTGACTTGGTCCCACCTCTGGTATTTACCTTTGTCCTTTACCATTCCTCTGATTTGTTTCTTCAGTTCAAGTACCTCCCCTTCCAGTGGTTCGATCTGTGAGGTCAAAAGGGGTCATGAAGGAAACAGGGCCACTGGCCGAGCTAAAGGTTTTGTTCCAAATGTCACCCTATTCCCTATATTGTGCACTACTTTTGACCAGTGTCCATAGGGCTCAGGTCAAAGGTAGTGCACTATGTAGGGAATAGGGTGCCAATTGAGACACAGTCAAATTGACCTAAAAGACATTTACATCTTTAGTGAGATCCTGGTTCTCTGCTTTGAACTGCCGCTGTTTCAGAGATTCGGTTCTTCTGAATTCCGTCAGATCCACTTCCTCTTGGGGCTCCAGACCTTATGAAAGAGGATGATGGGTGAAAAACAGAAACTGAATGAAAGGATATCCACTACAACAACAAAACTGTCTAGCCTCTAAGGTCATTCACTAACTTTATGAAATATCTGCTCTCTCTCGGTTTTTGATTTCTTTGTTGTTGTTTCTTGTTCTTATTTTACATAACAAAATTCTCTCTGTAAAGTGTGTTGAGATAATGTGAAATTAACTTTAAATGTGACTTAACGTTTTTTAATTGAATTAGTTTGGTGACTTACTGAGACTTTCCTTAACATCTGCATTGATTCTCATTTCCAGCTGGTTGATATCTGTGGTCATGGCCTCCGTCTCGCCGTCTCACACTCTCATCCGATTCTTACATTCTTTGATCTCAGCGATGGCCACCTGCAGACCATCAGTGCCCTGCAGGACAGTAAAGAGAGCCTAGAAAGATCAGCCATGGCTTTCGAACTTTGTTGAATCTAGGAAAAAAGCTTTGACAGACCAGACATCTCAAAAACAAAATCTGTTGCATGAGTCATGAGAATAACCACAGGGGTCGGGAGAATTGGTTTTTGATTAGTTTATAGGAACTTGGGTTTGTTGGAGAACCCTTAAGCGACTGGGCGTGTGGGAAACTGGACAGGCTGGGCAGACTTACAGACTCGTAGATTATCATGTGGTTTAGGGTGTCCCTGGCGTCTGTCTCGGCTAGCTCAGCCACACGTTCTGCCTCCCGTGCTCTTGTCTCTGTGGCTTGCAGCTTAGCATTTAGCTTGTCCAATGCTACATCAGAATCTATGGCTACACTTATACTAAAGAGCTCATGCTAATGTGCTAAATGGCTGTGCTTTTACAACAAGAGAATTTGACAAGCACCTCTGTCTTTCTTCAGGGGATTCTTGAGTTCCTCTTTGAGCAGGGCATTTCTCTCCATCTCCCCCGTATACTTGCTCTGTCAGCATCTTGATTTGATTGTCCCGCTCTTGCACAGCCTTGAAGACATTCAAAAACATTTTATTAGTTTGGATCGAGTAGGACGAACAGGCAGAGCAGAGCCAACGTTAATACAAGGACAACCATAGAAGATCACAGCAGGTTCTGATTTGTGAACAATATTGTGTAATAAAATACATGAGAAATTGTGCAAGGAGTATAAAAGAAAGCAGAGAGAGGTATGCAAAATAGGCAAGAAATCTGGAAGACTGAGTAACTTACAACACATAGCTCATATATGATCTGGTCACGAGTCGGTGATGGAAGAGAAGTTCAAGTAAGGACAGGAGAAAAGAACAGATTGAACAGTAACAAAAGAAGAAGAGAATCTGCAGTGGAAATCACAGATGGAGGTGGTGTAAATACAGTACATAATTCAACACACATTTCAAAGATTATCTTCCTTTAAACAAAAACCACAAAAACAAAAAGTGTGAAATAGTTGAAGTCGGAAGTTTACATACACCTCAGCCAAATACATTTAAATTCAGTTTTTCACAATTCCTGACATTTAATCCTAGTAAAAATTCCCTGTCTTAGGTCAGTTTGGATCACCATCTTATTTTAAGAATGTGAAATGTCAGAATAATAGTAGAGAGAATTAATTATTTCAGCTTTTATTTCTTTCATCACATTCCCAGTGGTTCAGACGTTTACATACACTCAATTAGTATTTGGTAGCATTGCCTTTAAATTGTTTAACTTGGGTCAAACGTTTTGGGTAGTCTTCCACAAGCTTCCCACAATAAGTTGGGTGAATTTTGGCCCATTCCTCCTGACAGAGCTGGTGTAACTTAGTGAGGTTTGTAGGCCTCCTTGCTCGCACACGCTTTTTCAGTTCTGCCCACAAATGTTCTATAGGATTGAGGTCAGGGCTTCGTGATGGCCACTCCAATGCCTTGACTTTGATGTCCTTAAGCCATTTTGCCACAACTTTGGAAGTATGCTTGGGATCATTGTCCATTTGGAAGACTCATTTGCAACCAAGACTGATGTCTTGAGATGTTGCTTCAATATATCCACATAATTTTCCTTTGTCATGAGGCCATCTATTTTGTGAAGTGCACCAGGCCCTTCTGCAGTAAAGCAACCCCACAACATGATGCTGCCACCCCCGTGCTTCACGGTTGGGATGATGTGGCTTGCAAGCCTCCCCTTTTTCCTCCAAACATAACGATGGTCATTATGACCATACAGTTCTATTTCAGTTTCACCAGACCAGAAGACATTTCTCCAAAAAGTACGATCTTTGTCCCCATGTGCAGTTGCAAACCGCAGTCTGGCTTTTGTTATGGCGGTTTTGGAGTGGTCGCTTCTTCCTTGCTGTGTAGCCTTTCAGGTTCTGTCGATATAGGACTCGTTTTACTGTGGATATAAATACTTTTGTTGATTTTCTTCTCATTCCTTGTCTCTTTCTTTAACTGTTGGATGTCCTTCTCTCTGTGGTCCAGCTGAGCCTCCAGTGTCCGCATCTCGTCCCGCATGAAGCGCATGTCCTGCCCCCTGCCACTGCCTGACTCCTTAGCCATCTGGACAGGAAACCAGGTGGACAACAAACTAAGACTCCATCTGTTTACAACACTTATAAATCTACACACTTGAACTACCAGGATCCTAACACAATATTATGTCTCCATTTGCTTATGTGAAAGTGCTTAAGAAATCACAGACCGGGGCAAATTTGTTGTTCAGAAAACACAGAGAGAGAAAACCACAACATACAGCAGCGTAGCAGAGAAGAATTAGCCAGCACGCTCTAATCTCGTTAAGTACTATGAGTGACTTTACTATTGGCTGAGAGATATACTAAGCCAGTTGAAGGAAACTGAGCAGCATGAGGTAAAATAACCTGTGATCCAATTCAAACAAAACTGCTATCCAGAACCGGCAGTTTTGATTGAAAATGGACTCTAATGATTCACCATTTCATTTAATGACCACATTCACACCAAGCCTTACCTCAAACACTTGTTCCCACTTTAATTCCTTGCCTTCCACCTATTTTCTGTGAGATACAAAAGAGATACTGTTAAAGTATCTACTGTGGGCAATTCATTTCTAACAATACACTTAACAACGCTTAATTAACAGCAATGCTTCTGTGCCAACATTATCAATGAGTTCAAATGCCATGGTAACCTCCACTTTCTTCCACTACAAACAAATATAAAGATTTAGGGTCTGTATCAGTACCACCAGTAATAAATAACATGACACTGACTATAACAGACTGAACAATTAATAAAATCGCCACCGGACTATTTACATTGACCCCCCCCCTTCTGTACACTGTTGCTATTCGCAGGTCATGTACACTATGTGATGCAAATATAATCAAACTCTACTATATGACTTAAAACCACACTGTGTAGAGCTTATCCTTCAAAGCAACTATGTAATGTATTCTACTGATATTAACACTGGATCTAATAATATTAGGAATGCATTTCAGCACAGCGATGTGAATGGATCAAAGAGTTGTAATGAGTTTGAATAATGCAGCTCTGGATCTGAATGGGTAATAATAGCATGGGACACCTTAAGAAGGCCCCGAGCGACTCGCAAGAGCTGAACTATTTTCTCTGGGATTCCATCTTTCAGCTCCTGCTCCCATTGTTTGACCTGCAGAGAAACAGGGCACCCCAGCTGTTCAGTGAAACGCACAGTGATTTTAACATCAGGCAGAAACACGTCAACAGTAATGCTTGGTGCAGAATGAAGTGAAACCCTGTGACCAGCAGTGTCTAGAGATCCAGTAACAAGTACTGCTTGGTCTTTTATATATGTTCCTGTCTCACTGGTAGTAGCAGAGAACCAAATTGCTTACACGTTTGTTTAGTCTACAAACCAGGTGCTTGATCCTGGCCAGGGGGAATGGTAGGGAATGGTTTACGGACAAATCAGTAGCAGAACCACTCAATTCAATGGTCATACATCCATATCAACACGAAAAACTAGATTGGACTTATTTGATTGATACAGTATCAGATTAGAAGAGGATTTGGGGTGCAGGTATGTGCATTTTGGAACAGTACTGTAACGTTACCTGTAGACACATTTGGTTAATTATATCTGCATCTCCACTCTCCTGCATTTGTTCTAGGTCAGAATCAATTACCCTACTCCAGTCAAGATGAGAAGGCATCTTGACAATTGTGTAGTTACAGCTAGCTAACAGGAACTGGGGAACAAATAGATGGACAGACACACATTGTAAGCTTGGGTAATGCTGTAAAGGGACAACATAGAGCTGTGGTTATTATCCTTGCAATGTGCATTTTAGTTGTAACTAGCTAGTTAACTAGGTTAGCTGACTATTGCACATAACATGTTTAGCTTGTTAGCTGCTGCTAGCTACGTGCTTCCAGACTTCCTAAACATTGCATTCAACAACCCAAATAAGGGCACTGCGTTCATCCACCTCTGGCCTGCTCGCCTCCCTACCACTGAGGAAGTACAGTTCCCGCTCAGCTCAGTCAAAACTGTTCGCTGCTCTGGCTCCCCAATGGTGGAACAAACACCCTCACGACGCCAGGACAGCGGAGTCAATCACCACCTTCCGGAGACACCTGAAACCCCACCTCTTTAAGGAATACCTAGGATAGGATAAAGTAATCCTTCTCACCCCCCCCCCCCCCCCTTAAAATATTTAGATGCACTATTGTAAAGTGGTTGTTCCACTGGATGTCATAAGGTGAATGCACCAATTTGTAAGTCGCTCTGGATAAGAGCGTCTGCTAAATGACTTAAATGTAATGTAAATGTAACATGTATAGAAATTACGTATACATGCAACTGAGTTATTTTCATTTAAATTAAATCAATATCCGTGTGAATCTTACCTTTTTTTCATATACCGGACACAACATATTTGGCGAGCTTACTTGGTATTTTAGCTAAGCATACCACAGATAGAACAATGAGAACATATTTGATCAAACAGCTGCTCCAGTTGCTAAGTTACCACTGACAACAATCGTAAATAGAATTACTATGGCTGATAAAGTCGTTTCACCGTCGCAAAAGGCTAGCCAGTCATTTAGCCAGCTAGATAGCTTAGAGAGATTTTCAACACAAACATGTTCATGGTTTATACCAAACAAAGCGTGTTCTCCTCTTCTTGATAGTGTCAGTACATATGGGACAACACGTTTCTGAAATCAGTGCCCCTTTTTAGCTTAAACTTTGCCCCGGAAGTTTGGGGATTTATTGGCTTGCTAGCGTTCAAATTGGAATGTCAATCGCCGAATATTTTAACGTAAGTTTCTAAATGTTCAAATTTCTTCTAACAATATTATGTTAGGACATGTTACTGTAAACTATTTTCATCAACAGTAGATAAACTAGACTGAATCGTGAACAATCAAGTGGAAATGCAAGAGGCTAGCCCAGCTAGAGACGATTAGGTTATCTTCAACAACAGTTATCTAGCTAAGTTAACGTTGGTGTGTTTGTAAAAGGCATACTTCGGGATTTTATCTACTTCCTCAGAGTTGGGTGAGTTATTGGATACCATTTGTATACATCTGTGTTAAGGACGTTATAGGCAGTGTCGCTAACTAGCGTTAACACAATGTCTAGAAGTAAGAGTATGGGTATTTGTTAGCTAACGCTAGTTAACTTCCTTCTTAGTGTAAGCAGAGATTTACAAAAGGTATCCACAAGTTCATCTAACTCTGTGGAAGTAGATAAAGTAAAAAGCCTAATTGCAAAAATCCTGAAGTATCGCCGATGCTGCCTAGCTGGATGACAATGTTTTCAAAGTTACAGTGACCAGCTAGCGTGGCTGCAACTACAGGATCTTGTTCTCGGTTGATATAGTTTACCTAGCTAGCTAACTACATTGTTGCCTTTCAAGTTTTAATACGACATCCTCAATGCAACTGTCATAGTTTTTTTGCTAATATAATATTTCTGCATTGTTTGGGAATTGATAATAGACCTACTCAGTGTACCTGCAGGCATACAGGCAGTTAACCTACTGTTCCTAGGCCGTCATTGAAAATAATAATTTGTTCTTAACTGACTTGCCTAGTTAAATAAAGGTAAAATAATAAAATAAAATACATTGTTATGATGCCAGTCTTGTCACCTGACCTGGCAGCACCAAGCTGTGTCAGTGGCATCCTAGCAAATCTGGGCTGGGCACATTGTATTTTGTGAACCATGATAATGAATAAAAATAACCTCTCTAGTCTAATTTCTACTGTCCTGCTGTTACTTCATCCATCACAGTGATCAATGAAGCCTTTGGTCAGCAATGGCTGTCGTGTCGTGGAATGAGATTTTGACTGGACTGGTGTTGGGATGCTACTGGAACAGCCTGTCCTGTGGCTTTGTGTTCAACGATGTCTCAGCCATTCTGGACAACAAGGACCTTCGGCCCGCCACCCCACTCTGCAACCTGTTCTTCAATGACTTCTGGGGCACGCCCATGTCTGAGGTGATGAAGCTATCATGAAATATCCTCGAGCTTGGGGAGGGAAGTATTTGGTGCATGAGATTACACATGACATGTCATGCATGGTGGTAGGATGTCTGCATCCTACCACCTGCTCAACACCTGCTCAACATGCCGTGGTGTGTGTGCTCTTCCTGCGCATCTGTCGTCTCTTCCTGGATAAGACCTCCAGCCTGGTGGCGGCCCTGCTTTTTGCAGTGCACCCCATCCACACAGAGGCTGTAAGTCCGCTCATATTGTAGGCAAACACAGATCTAGGATCAGATGAAACACTGCTGTTTGCTGTGGCAGCGGCTGTGCATCCCATCCACATGGAGGCCCTAAGTCTGCGCATAGTGTAGGCACAGATCTAGGAACTAACAAGCTGAATGAACTATCCCTAAATCCTTACCCCATCCATGCTCCCGAGTGGCACAGTGGTCAAAGGGAGCTTTCTGACACAAACTTAGCTGCTTCTGTTTAAATCTGTGGATTCTGATTGGCTACAAGCAAAGGAATAGCTTAAATTAGCTTGGTTCTTACAAGGCACCCCCCCTCGCCTAATGTTTAAAATAAAATGGTTATTTAACTTTTATTTAACTAGGCAAGTCAGTTAAGAACAAATTCTTATTTACAATGACTGCCTACACCGGCCAAACCCGGACTATGCTGGGCCAATTGTAATACAGCCTGGATTCGAACCATGGTGTCTGTAGTGACGCCTCTAGCACTGAGATTCAGTGCCTTTAGACCGCTGCACCATAGTGACAGGGGTTGGCTTTCATTTGAGGGATAGCTTGACTGTCAAATCCATATATTTGTTTGTGGCCAACGACTTTAATACAGAGAGCGCTCCAAATGATCTGTGCCATTTGAGTATGGAAATGAGTCCTTCGACGGATAGGCGCGTATGATAAAAGCAATTGTACCAAACCAAATATATGAATCTGTTTAAAGCAATCTTTTCAGTATAATCCTGATGACTATGTATCACCAGTCTGAGGTTAAAAAAAAAAGGATGTGTAAGCTAATTCCATTAAATGTATGTGGTTAAAATGCAAGCTTATAATGTAGTAACACAAACTGTCCACATTAGCGCAATATACAATATTTTAATAAATTCAGCAAAAAAAGAAACATCCCTTTTTCAGGACACTATCTTTCAAAGATAATTTGTAAAAATCTAAATAACTTCACAGTTATTCATTGTAAAGGGTTTAAACACTGTTTCCCATGCTTGTTCAATTAACCATAAACAATGAATGAACATGTACCTGTGGAACGGTCGTTAAGACAACTTACAGACGGTAGGCAATTAAGGTCACAGTTATGAAAACTTAGGACACTAAAGAGGCCTTTCTACTGACTCTGAAAAACACCAAAAGAAAGATGCCCAGGTTCCCTGCTCATCTGCGTGAACATGGCTTAGGCATGCTGCAAGGATGCATGAGGACTGCAGATGTGGCCAATAAATTGCAATGTCTGTACTGTGAGTTGCCTAAGACAGCGGTACAGGGAGACAGGATGGACAACTGATTGTCCTCGCAGTGGCAGACCACGTGTAACAACACCTGCACAGGATCTATACATCTGAACATCACACCTGCGGGACAGGGTAGCCTAGTGGTAAGAGTGTTGGACTAGTAACCGGAAGGTTGCAAGTTCAAATCGTCTAGCTGACAAGGTACAAATCTGTCGTTCTGCCCCTGAACAGGCAGTTAACCCACTGTTCGTAGGCCGTCCTTAAAAATAACAAGTTGTTCTTAACTGACTTGCCTATTTAAATAAAAGTGTGTGTGTGTGTGTGTGTGTGTGTGTGTGTGTGTGTGTGTGTGTACAGGATGGTAACAACAACTGCCCGAGTTACACCAGGAACGCATAATCAGTGCTCAGACTGTCTGCAATAGGCTGAGAGAGGCTGGACTGAGAGCTTGTAGGCCTGTTGTAAGGCAGGTCCTCACCGGCAACAAAGTCGCCTATGGGCACAAACCCACTGTTGCTGGACCAGACAGGACTAGCAAAAAGTGCTTCTCACTGGCGAGTCGCGGTTTTGTCTCACCAGGGGTGATGGTCGGATTTGCGTTTATCGTCGAAGGAAAGAGCGTTACACCGAGGCCTGTACTCTGGAGTGGGATCGATCTGAGCTTGTTGTCATTACAGGCAATCTCAATGCTGTGCGTTACAGGGAAGACATCTTCCTCCCTCATGTGGTACCCTTCCCGCAGGCTCATCCTGACATGACTCTCCAGCATGACAATGCCACCACCCATACTGCTCATTCTGTGAGTGATTTCCTGCAAGACAGAAATGTCAGTGTTCTGCCATGGCCAGCGGAGAGTCCGGATCTCAATCCCATTGAGCACGTCTGGGACCTGTTGGATCGGAGGGTGAGGGCTAGGGCCATTCCCTCCAGAAATGTCTGGGAACTTGCAGGTGGTGGAAGAGTGGGGTAACATCTCACAGCCAGAACTGGCAAATCTGGTGCAGTCCAGCAGCTGGTGGCCACACCAGATACTGACTGTTACTTTTGATTTTGACCCCCCCCCCCTTTTGTTCATGGACATGTTATTCCATTTCTGTTAGTCATATGTCTGTGCACTTGTTCAGTTTATGTCTGTTGGTCATTCTTTTTATGTTCATACAAATATTTACACATGTTAAGTTTGCTGAAAATAAACACAGTTGACAGTGAGGACATTTCTTTTTTGCTGAGTTTATATCTAAATGTTTCAACATGTCTTTTTAGGATGATTGTATATGTTGCCCACTAGGGTTGCACATTTTTGGGAATATTCAGAGTTGGAAAATTTCTATGGAAATTACCAGGAATATATGGGAATTAATGGAAATATGCAAATTAATATTAATACCATTTAAATGTAGATGTTTTTTTGCATTGTATATATATATTTTTATATATATTTTATATATATTTATATATATTTGCCATTTATGGAGACAAACATTTACCTTATCATAAGTATATTAAATCCTTCCAATATAAAAAACTATTTAATTATGAATTGACTAGAACGTATTTACAGTCTGTTGAATGATCCATCGCATCTCTCAAAAATGTGATAAACATACGTCTGTAAAATGATTGTCTAGAAACTAAATCTTTGGTCGTCTTCCTCTCAAGCTTACATGTCTTCTCCCTGGACCTCCTCAATGTCCACCTCTTGAACATCAGACTCTCAGGCCTCATATTCACTGTCACTTGTTGTCAGGCTCTAAAAGCCAAACATTTGCCCGGATGGCCACCAATTTTTCAACCCTTGTATTGGGTAGCCTGTTGCGTGCTTTGGTGTGTGTGTTCTCAAACAAGGACCAGTTGTGCTCTGAGGTGGGTGATGTTGGTGGGATTTGGAGGGTGATGGAGGCAACAGGGGAAAGAGCCTCAGATCCACAAAGTCCCTTCCACCAGGTGGCTGATGAGATATGAGGCACGACTGCCATATTGCATCTCTATCCCAAAGCCCTTGCTTGGAAGTGTACTTCGCCAGACTACCAAAAACCTTGCCCTCATCCAGGCCAAGGTGGTGAGACATAGTAGTAATGACACCATAGGCCTTGTTGATCTCTGCACCAGACAGGATGCTCTTGCCAGCATACATGGGGTTCAACATGTATATGGATGTATGGGCTGCTTACCACTTTCTAAAAATACATCATCCAGGAGGATCCTCTTGAAGGGATTGTCTATATTGGCAGACTGATATGGCCATTTCTTGGAGACTCCTTCCCCTCCAGGAGTCTATCAAACATGATGACAACACCACCCCAACGGGTGTTGCTGTGCAGCTTCAATGTGGTGCTCTTATTCTTCTCACTTTGCTTGGTGAGATAGATTGCTGCTATAACTTGATGACCCTTCACATACCTTACCATTTCCTTGGCTCTCTTGTAGAGTGTATCCATTGTTTTCAGTGCCATGGTGTCATTGAGGAGCAGATTCAATGCATGAGCAGCACAGCCAATGGGTGTGATCCAAGGTAATTTCTGTGGTCCAAGGTCATTGATGACTGCCTTCAGCTCATCTGCAATGTAGAGACCGGTATGTCCGTTGTCCCTTGTGTCTGTGCTCTTGTAGAATACTGGTTGAGGGATGGAGATTATGTAGTTAATTATTCCTTGCCCACGAACATTCAACCACCCATCAGAGATGACTGCAATACAGTCTGCTTTCTCTGATTTGCTTGACCTTCACTTGAAGTTTGTTGAACTCTGATTCCAATAAATGAGTAGATAAAGCATGTCTGGTTGGAGGGGTGTATGCTGGGCGAAGAACATTCAGAAATCTCTTCCAATACACATTGCCTGTGAGCATCAGAGGTGACAATGTTCCTCCACTGAGTCAAACTTCTGATTCCAGGAAGACCATGAGCTGTTGCTATTGATAAGGTGTCTGATTCATCATTTTCACCTCGACTAGAAGTAGAGGGACATTTATCAGAGGTTGCTTGTTGTGAGCACTGTGGGAACTTTATGCACTTGGCCAGATGATTCTGCATCTTTGTTGCATTCTTCACATATGATTTGGCACTGTATTTGCAAATGTACATAGCTTTTCCTTCTACATTAGCTGCAGTGAAATGTCTCCACACATCAGATAGTGCCCGTGGCATTTTCCTGTAAAGATTAGAAAAACATGAGTAAAATAAATAAATAATACAATTCCATGTACAGATAAATAGTTAAGTTAAATTAAACCGGGCGCTCTAAACTAGCAATCCCATAGTGTCTGTGCAGCAGCTTGAACGTTCAACATTGCTGCTATAATAGTTAAACAGACCTGCATGCATTGGTGACATGGAAAGAATGGAATTCAATACAATTTGGACATTGAGTTGGTTAATGTCCCTTTCAATGCCTGAATTGTTTGGAAATGAACTAAATTGAACTAATCTCAGCCATTACTGTCTACCTCAACAACAATTTCTCTCATCTTGCCTGTTTGCTGACCCCCTTACCCCCAATTTGTACTTGTATTTCACCACATTCAACCGAGTTGCACCGGCAACCAGACAGGCCTTAGAAAAACTGAATAGAAGATTTGAAAACAAAAACAGAATAGTAAAACAAAGACAACATTCTGCCACTCTGGGAAAGGGAGTTGTGATGTCACACAGCTCTAGTGCTCCTTCAGCTGAGTGCAGCCTCTCAATCGCTTGGAAGGACCCATTTCACAATGTAGCCCTTGGCCCGGCCAATGGTCTTCACGTTGTCTAGGTCTGGAATCTCTCTCTCAACAGATCATTTGTTTTTCATTTGATACACTGAGCAATGAAGCTCCCCTTCATGATAAACATGGACAAAGAGACTGTTGTTCCACGCCCTCTGGCTTTTAGCATCTTTAGAATGGCTTTCTTTCTGAATGTGTCGTTGAGAGTTTTTGTGTGCATCTGTGTCTGGTACCTGAACATATTCATAGTGAACATATTCAACTAGAACTTTGTTTGTATGACATTGGTAATCCTAAAGATGGAACTGAAAGATGCATGCTTTGAATAGTTTCATTGGATTCAATAGTTGCAAGTGGTTGAGAGATGAAAATGCTTGCATAACAGTGATGTCTGTCAACGTATGTTGTTAAGAGGCTGACTGTCACTTGCCTGGCTACACAAACTCCTTGCTTTGGCCAAATGCTACACCACACCCACAGACGTTAGTTCATTATTCTCATTGAATCTGGATCTGAGTACATGCCCTACGATTTCTAGACTGTAAATACGTTCTAGTCCGTCTGTTTGGTCCCAGAAATTGATGGGTTGGGCTAGAGCCAAAACACACGGGTAAAGCGACATATTGAATATTCGTCATTGGCTTTGATACTCAGATTGGTTCGAGATGATCCAATTGCTGATGACTTGGTTTTGTACAACACCGTCGTTTTGACGTCACCGCGAAACAGTTCAGTAATTGAAGTCTCAGACTGAAGTACTGTATGTCGTGAACGATAGCGCAGCGGAATAATTAAGTTTGAGTCGTCAGGCAAGACTGTCACAGTCAAGTGTTTAGCAATTGTGTATCAGTCTGTGTTGATCTTAGGACATCTATGTGGTAGAGGTCAGGTGAGTCAACCTCACCTGGGTCATGTTCAGTAAGGTTCTTATTCTTACTGGTCAAGTTCAGTTAATACCTCACTTTGTTTCAAAACCTTTTCTCCCTACTGAACATGACACAGATTTGCTCTCCTCTTGGTTCAGGATTTACCAGCCCCAGCTGCGTTTGTGAAAACAGGACATGTGCAGTTCCATGTTCTACCATAAGGTGGCAATCATCCTTCATATATTTCTATAAGTGGCCCCTGGCTGGCAGGCGCCAGTGTGAGTTACCTCTGCTGACTGCCTCCATGATTTAGTTCTAGACTAGGTGACGGGCATGCTTTTCATTTACGGTCTTGTTGTTTTCAGTTGGGTGCATATTGTAGGTTTAGGTTAGCCTTTGTCATGGAGAATCAGGTTTCAGCCAATTTTAAGCATGCCTGGGAGACATGTTGAGAAGTGTGAACTCCAGAGAGACTGAGCAGGAAGTGTTTTAAAGGATGATTGATTGATGATTGAACATCTTCGTGCCAGAAACGTTAACTTTGACCGTTTACTTTCAACTTTGTGCCTATGACAGGTAATGGCTGTCATGGGGAAAGTGGAACTCTATGATTCATTTATGAAAGAAGAACATATTTGTGCCAGAAATGTTGATTTAAAAAAAAATTGTTTGGTTTCTCTGGCAGGTGACTGGTGTTGTAGGAAGAGCGGAGCTCCTGTCCTCCATCTTTCTTCCTGGCTGCGTTCCTGGCCTATACACCAGATCTAAAGGAGCCGACCACTCCATCGGTGAGTCTACTGTAGCCCTCCACTAATATTGTCCCCCTGTTTGTTGTGTACACATGGGTTTGAGCATTCTGAGTGTCCGGTCAGCTCCATCAATTCACTCGAAAGATAAGCTTGTTAAAGGCTGCGGGCGGTCATGTTGAGAAATAGAAAAAGGCATTGCGCAGTTGATGCCTGATTTGAAGGATGCCTGATTTGAAGGAAAGTCAGAAGGTAGATAAATGACTCAGGGGTTTGATTTCTGAGCGATGATGGTTATCACAGGAGAGGGATGAATGGGGATGTGACTGACTGGTTTTCCCCCTCCTGATTTCAAGGAAATTAACATGAACTCATTGTCACTATCTTATCTTACTAGTTACTGTTTTACCAAATATTTACTAGCATGTCACGTGCAACCAGAAAAACAAAAATCCTAGGCCACCTTTACTCCACACACAGAGATACATACAAAGCTCTCCCCCACCCTACCTTTTAGCAAATCTGACCATAATTATATTTTCCTGATTCCTGCTTACAAGCAAAAACTAAAGCAGGAAGTACCAGTGACTCGCTCAATACAGAAAGTGATCGGATGACGGATGCTAAACTACAGGACTGTTTTTGCTAGCACAGACTGGAATATGTTCCGAGATTCATCCAATGGCTTTGAGGAGTACACCACCTCAGTCATCGGCTTCATCAGTAAGTGCATGAACGACGTCATCCCCACAGTGACTGTGCGTACATGTCCCAAAAAGAAGCCATGGATTACAGGCAACATCCGCATCGAGCTAAAGGCTAGAGCTGCTGTTTTCAAGGAGTGGGAGACTAATCCAGATCCTTACAAGACATCCCGCTATGCCCTCAGACGAACCATCAAACAAGCAAAGCGTCAATACAGGATTAGGATTGAATCCTACTATGCCGGCTCTGACGCTTGTCGGTTGTGGCAGGGCCTGAAAACTATTACAAATGGAAACCCAGACGCAAGCTGCCTAGTGACGCATACCTACCAGACTACCTAAATGCCTTTTTATGCTCGCTTCGAGGCAAGCAACAGTGAAGCATGCACGAGAACACCAGCTGTTCTGGATGACTATTATAACACTCTCAGTTACCAATATGAACAAATCCTTTAAAACAGGTCAACATTCACAAAGCCGCTGGGCCAGACGGGTTACCAGGACGTGTTCTTTTTTTTTTTTTTTTTTTTGAATTACCCCTTTTTCTCCCCAATTTCGTGGTATCCAATTGTTTTAGTGGCTACTATCTTGTCTCATCGCTACAACTCCCGTACGGGCTCAGGAGAGACGAAGGTTGAAAGTCATGCATCCTCCAATACACAACCCAACCAAGCCGCACTGCTTCTTTACACAGCGTGCATCCAACCCGGAAGCCAGCCACACCAATGTGTCGGAGAAAACACCGTGCACCTGGCAACCTTGGTTAGCGCGCACTGTGCCCGGCCCGCCACAAGAGTCGCGATGAGACAAGGACATCACTACCGGCCAAGCCCTCCCTAACCCGGACGACGCTAGGCCAATTGTGCGTCGCCCCACGGACCTCCCGGTCGCGGCCGGTTACGACAGAGCCTGGGCGCGAACCCAGAGTCTCTGATGGCTTCACTGACATTTTCAACCTCTCCCTGACAGTCTGTAATACCTACGTTTCAAGCAGACCACCATAGTCCCTGTGCCCAAGGAAGTAAAGGTAACCTGCCAAAATGATTACCGCCCAGTGGCACTCACGTCGGTAGCCATGAAGTGCTTTGAAAGGATGGTCATGGCTCACATCAACAGCATCCTTCCGGACACCCTAGACGCACTCCAATTCGCATACCGCCCCAACAGATCCGCAAATGCAGCAATCGCACTCCACACTGCCAAATCTCACCTGGAGGAAAGGAACACCTATGTGATAATGCTGTTCATTGACTACAGCTCGGTGTTTGACACCATAGTGCCCACGAAGCTCATCACTAAGCAAAGGACTCTTGGACTAAACACCTCCCTCTGCAACTGGATCCTGGACTTCCTGACGGGCCGCCCCCAGTTGGTAAGAGTAGGCAACAACAATTAGTAATGCTAATTCTTAACACTGGGGCCCTTCAGGGGTGTGTACTTAGTCACCTCCTGTATTCCCTGTTCACCCACGACTGCGTGGCCAACACGACTCTAACACCATCATTACATTTGCTGACGACACAACAGTGGTAGGCCTGATCACCGACAACGATGAGACCGCCTATAGGGAGGAGGTCAGATATCTGGAAGTGTGGTGCCAGGACCACAACCTCTCTCTCAATGTGAGCAACACAAAGGAGCTGACCATGGACTAAAGGAGAAGGCGGGCCAAACAGGCCCCCATTGACATTAACAGGGCTGTAGTGGAGCTGGTCAAGAGTTTCAAGTTCCTTGGTGTCCACATGACCAAGGAACTATCATGGTCCAAACATACCAAGACCGTCGTGAAGAAGGCACGACAAAACCTTTTCCCCCTCAGGAGACTGAAAAGATTTGGCATGGGTCCCCAGATCCTCAAAAGGTTCTACAGCTGCACCATCGAGAGCATCCTGACCGGTTGCATCACTGCCTTGTATGGAAACTGCTCGGCATCTGACTGTAAGGCACTACAGAGGGTAGTGCGAATGGCCCAGTACATCACTTCGTGGTATCCGATATTTAAGATTTTAGCTGCCTTTTAAGCATTCTAGTACAGTTAATTAGTTAACACACACGCACGGACACAGATGTCTAAGGCATTGCATCTTAGTTCTGGAGGTGTCACTACAGTCCCTGGTGCGAATCCAGGCTGTATCTGGTCGTGTTTGGGAGTCCCATAGGGCAGCGCACAATTGGCCCAGCGTCGTTTGGGTTTGGCCGGGGCTGGCCGTCATTGTAAATAAGAACTTGTTTTTAACTGACTTGCCTCATTAAATAAAGATTACTCACACACACACTGACCAAGAAGTTATTTTGTTGGCATTTACCTGTAAAACGTAATCAAAACCATTTGATTATTTCACAGTTGTTGTGAGGTTGTTGGTAAAATGGGAAAAAAATGCAGTCAGGCACAGGACACAGTTCTGAGTAATCATCCAAAATAAGTAAGATTCCAACAAGGAACAAATACAATAATCCCAAGCACGATCAACGAGAACCCACATGACAAACAATAACGCACAAAACAGAGAGGGAAATCAGAGGGTTCAATAAGGAACATAATTAATGCAATAGAAACCAGGTGTGTATGATCAAGACAAAACAAAATGAAACTTAGATCGGTGGTGTCTGGAAAGCTGGTGACGTCGACCGCCGAACACCACCCGAAGAAGGAGAGGGACCAACTTCGGCCGAAGTCGTGACAGTTGTTTCATTCTCAACCAGGATTGCATCATACATGTCAAGCAGTGAAGTTTCAGCTCTGTCTGTCTGTGGCCTCTTCCTCGGTTCACTCTATCTGTGTCCGTTTCCATCTTGACCAGCTGTGTATGTAACATTTCACGTCAACCCTGTTTCTTGCCTGCATCAAAGTAGCGGTCCTTGTACATAGCATCTTGCATGGTGGCGATACAGTAAAGAGAGAATGCCACTGAATCGCTTGTTCACAGCCTGTGTGGGCAAACTGTTGTCAAGGGCAACTGTTTCAATCGCCAATGTGAGCCAGTAAAAACATCCACCTCATCGGGAAAAGGGGCCATCTTCACTCCATAGAAACTAGTCAGCATTAACATCGCTCACTATTTTCTAGCTAACTGTTTAGCTTAGCATTGACAAAGTCAGAATGGGCATGCTTACTCCACTATTGTGACAGAATCAGTGGTGTTAGAATTAGGAATTAGAATAAGAATACTACACTGAACAAAAATGTAAACGCAACATGTAAAGTGTTTGTCCCATGTTTCATGAGCTGAAAAAAAAAGATCCAGGAAATGTTCCATACGCACAAAATGTTCCATATGCTTGAAGCTTATCTCAAATTTTGTGCACATTTGTCGAGCAGGCGTTTCAGTGCCATGACAGAGGGGTAGTCTGCTGCAGGCGCAGTTGATGAGCTTATTTCTCAAGTCATTTGTTCGAATGGAGCTAGCTAGTGTGTTCATGTTTCAAACATGCTCTCAAATGCCATTGAATTGGCAGCAGCGGTATGTTCAACCAGCATATTCATGAGTATGCAATACGACTTTCCTCAGTTCGAAATCCTCGATGACACACTGTGCTGTCAGACTCAGCATGCTCATGGGGAGATATCGCTGGTCCAAATGTCAGTCGTTAAGATAATAACAGTGAAGCTATTACTGTGTAAGTCCGGTAGGGCAACATCTGAAAAATAGTTTAAAAAATAAATGTAAAAGTGTGCTGTTGCTCGACCAGTCGGCGAAAGCCAACATCTCCCACAACAGAGAACGGTTGATTGTCAAGGGCAATGGATTCCATTATCTTGGCGTTAATGGATTTCGCCTTTTGAGTTGTCTCGCCGAAATTTCCTTACTCTTTCAAATGACTGCTCGACTTGTTGACTGCTCGATCCACACAGCAGACATTGTGGGCTAGGTTAGGAATGCTGTGGAATGCTATGTTCACCTATATCTTACCATGGTGATTTAGCCTCAGTAGGGCCAGTTTTAGAGAGGTTAATGTAGTCATTCAGTTTTACTGCAAGATAGGAATTGCTACAATAATATTTGTCCTTCAAATAATGTTTTATTAAAACCGATAAGCATAGGCTACTTAGTAGTTAACATTTACCTGATAAGATATTTGGGAAAGCCTTGCCTTCTACCAGAAGACTGTTTTCATTAGCAACATTGCGAACGGCTACACAAGGTGTTAGACCCATGCACACACACAGGCGGGCAGTCTTGTTATTTCATCAGAATGTAGCAGGAAATTCGAATCACTGATGCATTCTGTCCGTGTCTAATGACAAACTTGGGCAAATTTAGTAATATTGGGTAACACTTTACTTGACATGCATTGTCATAAAACTGTTGACACGTAGGCTATGGTGTAATGGACTGTTTTGCCATGTGGTAGGGTTTGTGGCTTTTGACAGTCTCATATAGGTGCCTAACCGGCCATAAAATAATGCAATACATTTGAAGTCGGAAGTTTACATACACTTAGGTTGGAGTCATTAAAACTAGTTATTCAACCACTCCACAAATTTCTTGTTAACAAACTATAGTTTTGGCATGTCTGTTAGGAAGTCGGTCGGTTATCTACTTTGTGCATGACATAAGTCATTTTCCCAAGAATTGTTTAGACGTCACACCGCTCAGGAAGGATACGCGTTCTGTCTCCTAGAGATGAACTACTTTGGCGCAAATCAATCCCAGAACAACAGCAAAGGACCTTGTGAAGATGCTGCCGGAAACGGGTACAAAAGTATCTATATCCACAGTTAAACGAATCCTATATCGACATAACCTGAAAGGCCGCTCAGCAAGGAAGAAGCCACTGCTCCAAAACCACCATAAAAAAGCCAGACTGTGATTTGCAAATGGTGACAAAGATCATACTTTTTGGAGAAATGACCTCTGAAGCACGGGGGTGGCAGCATCATGTTGTGGGGGTGCTTTGCTGCAGGAGGGACGGGTGCACTTCACAAAATAGATGGCATCATGAGGATGGACAATTATGTGGATAGATTGAAGCAACATCTCAAGACATTAGTTAGGAAGTTAAAACTTGGTCGCAAATGGGTCTTCCAAATGGACAATGACCCCAAGCATACTTCCAAAGTTGTGGCAAAATGGCTTAAGGACAACAAAGTCAAGGTATTGGAGTGGCCATCACAAAGCCCTGACATCAATCCCATAGAAAATTTGTTGGCAGAACTGAAAAACATGTACGAGCAAGGAGACCTACAAACCTGACTCTGTTACACCAGCTCTGTCAGGAGGAATGGGCCAAAATTCACCCAACTTATTGTGGGAAGCTTGTGGAAGGCTGCCTGAAACGTTTGACCAAAGTTAAACAATTTAAAGGCAAAGCTACCAAATACTAATTGAGTGTATGTAAACTTATGAACCACTGGGAATGTGACAAATGAAATAAAGGCTGAAATAAATCATTCTCTACTATTATTCTGACATTTCACATTCTTAAAATAAGGTGGAAATCCTAACTGCCCTAAAACAGGGAATTATTAGTAGGATTAAATGTCAGGAATCGTGAAAAACTGAGTTTATATGCGTTTGGCTGAGGTGTATGTAAACTAATTAACCCAGCACCTAAGTTTTATTAGGATATGATTGTGCGTATGACTATGACATCTGGCAACATCCCATTCTCTATGTTTCTCCTTTTTTGACTTTCTCTCTAGTGTGGACGCCCATTGCTGTGACCGTGGTTTTGTTGGCTGCAGCCACATTATGCAAGGAGCAGGGAATCACAGTCATTGGCATCTGCTATGTCATGAGGTGTTTGTTGCACAAGGGGTAAGACACCGCGGGCCAGCGCCGGTAACCTCACTCCACACTGCAACACGCTGTTGCTCCAACCATCATACTGCACGGTCACGCCCTCACTCAAAAACCCCAGTAATAGATTTGAGTTATGAGACAATTATTTTTTTTTAACTGGCTAGCTCCCATTTTTACCACAAAAGGGGTACTTGAGATGGAATGATGGTGAGCAGCTGTTTTGTCGGCTATCCTTCCCCTTGATCAAAAATAGACAAATTAGTTACATGACACAAAACCATCAGAGAGCCAAAGCCAGAGGCCTTCATTTTGAAAAAGTTTCCTAACTATTAAATATTCTTTATTCATCTGGGTATACAGAGCATTCGGAAAGTATTCAGACCCATGACTTTTTCCACATTTTGTTACGTTACAGCCTTATTCTGAAATTGGATTCAATTCATGTTTTTCCTCATCAATCAACACAATTGATTAACACAGCTAGACAGGTTTTTTAAAAGTTTTTTTTATTTTTACAAATGTATAAAAAAACTAAACTTCTTTACATAATTATTATGACCCTTTGCTATGAGACTCAAAATTGATCTCCGGTGCGTCCTGTTTCCATTGATCATCCTTGATGTTTCGACAACTTGATTGGAGTCCACCTATTGTACATTCAATGGATTTGACATGATTTGGAGAGGCACACACCTGTCTATACAAGGTCCCAGAGTTGACAGTGCATGTCAGAGCAAAAACCAAGCCATGAGGTCGAAAGACTTGTCCGTAGATCTCCGAGACAGCGTTGTGTCGAGGCACAGATCTGGGGAAGGGCCCCAAAAAATATCTGCAGCATTGAAGGTCCCTTAGAACACAGTGGCCTCCATCATTCTTAAATAGGAGTTTGGAACCACCAAGACTCTTCCTAGAGTTGGCCGCCCGGCCAAACTGAGCAATCTGTGGAGAAGGGCCGTGATCAGGGAGGTGACCAAGAACCCGATGGTCACTGACAGAGCTCCAAAGTTCCTCTGTAGATTTGGGTGAACCTTCCAGAAGGACAACCATTTCTGCAGCACTCCACCAATCAGGCCTTTGTGGTAAAGTGGCCAGACAGAAGCCACTCCTCAGTAGATGGCATATGACAGCCAGCTTGGAGTTTGCCAAAAGGCACCTGAAGGACTCTGATCATGAGAAACAAGATTCTCTGGTCTGATGAGTCCAGGATTGAAATATTTGGCATGATTGCCAAGCGTCATGTGTGGAGGAAACCTGGCACCATCCCTACAGTGAAGCATGGTGGTGGCAGCGTCATGCTAAACGGAGCAAAGTACAGAGAGATCCTTGATGAAAACCTGCTGCAGAGCGCTTAGGACCCCAGACTTTGGCAAAGGTTCACCTTCCAACAGGACAATGAGCCTAAGCACACAGCCAAGAAAACGCAGGAGTGGCTTTGGGACAAGTCTCTGAATGTCCTTGAGTGGTCCAGCCAGAGCCCGGACTAGAACCCGATCTAACAACTCTGGAGAGACCTTAAAATAGCTGTGCAGCGACGCTCCCCACCCAACCTGACAGAGCTTGAGAGGATCTGCAGAGAATAATGTGAGAAACTCCCCAAATACAGGTGTGCCAAGCTTGTAGCGCCATACCCAAGAAGATTTGAGGCTGTAATTTCTGTCAAAGGTGCTTCAACAAAGTACAGAGTAAAGGGTCTGATTACTTATGTAAATGTGATATTTCAGTTGTTTTTTTTTTTTTGCTAAAATTTCTAAAATCCTGTTTTTGCTTTGTTGTAATAGGGTGTTGTGTGTAGATTGATGGGAACAAAAACTATAATCCATTTTAGAATAAGGCTGTAACGTATCAAAATGTGGAAAAATTCAAGGGGGTCTGAATACTTTCCGAATGCACTAGAGTACACACAACTGGCCTCACCCCATCATGATTCCCATTTTACTGATCAGTCAGTTAATTTTTTCTCTTCCCCCCCCCCCCTCTTCTTTCTCAGTTCACACTACCCATGCTGCTCCAGGTGCTGAGGGGTAAAGATGGTTTCCCCTACGCCGTCCTGCAGACACTCCTCAAGCTCGTAATCCTCATCAACATCTTGCTGCTGGTCATGATCAGGGTACAGGTCATCCAATCACAGCTTCCCGTCTTTACCAGGTGGGTGGAGCCGTGGATGTGTTTCCGTGGCAACATCAAATTATTTTTTCTATTGAAGCCATGACCCTGGGAAATCTAGATTCTCTGTTCTGCTCATTGTAGCCCTGCCACTTGGAACAGTACATTGTCTGTTACCCAATCAATGAACATTGTTCACCCTTAAAAGTGTAAGCCTAGATACAGTGAGAAATAGATCTTGTTTACAAGATCGATTGAGCAACCAAATACATATTGGACCTGCATTTTCAAGGCGGCAAAATGTTTTATTTGTGGTTTGAAGGGCTGTTGTTGCAGTTCCCGTGATAGCATGGAGCAGACATACAGGCTCTTCGGATGACTGCTTTCTTAGTGGTGAAACCAACAGCCACAAGTCAAGTGGAAATGGAACACCAACAAGGGCATAATTCACACATTCACAAATTGCATTGCAGTGTGAACATAATTTCACCGGCATCTTTTTGGTGAGTATATTACTTACATCAGACCTAACAGATTTGAGCTGTGCTTTGTGGTAGTGGAAAACATTCCTATGTCATGCGCCAATGTGCCGACATTAGCTAAAACATTGTTCTCCACATCTGGGAAAGTTACCAGGACCCCATTCCAGAGGACCATTACCATAGAACAGGCGTGGCCTGGTTTTCACTTTTCCCTAATGGTTACAAGCGGTTACAACTGTGTATTTTAAAAGGATACTGAGTACAAAGTGCTAACCACCCAGCTTTGTAGTAGTTAGGTCTATTTCCCTGTATTTGATAGGAGCTAGCTACTGTACCTGGAAACTCCAAGCAAGCTAATATAACTCCAATAAGCTAACAATAACCTGATGTCAGTTATCTTCAAACTTCAAATGCAGAGACATAAATTGTATCCTTGCAGTATTTAATGTTAATATGCGTGGGGATCGGACCTTATCCTATGTCAGTGGTCGGCTGTACATGAAACATGTCTTGCATAATGTAAAGGTTACAACATGTATGGGGTTGGGGTCCTAGCCTATGTAATTGGTCATCTATGTAGTGAAATGTGTCTTGTATTTCACAGCTTGAGAGGTTCGACGAGTGGGCAGTCACTGTGGCCCTGTGACTGGGGTATTTGTAGGGAGGCGCAGCGGTTGTTAAAAGTATTGGGAAATGGAACCGGCATTGATGGATATGTTGCAGCCATATCTAGAAACTAAGTCCTGGATGATCAGATTCTATAATTCCCCAATAGAATGTGAAATATTGTTTTGGGTTCCAGGTGTTAGCCTAAACAAGGTCAGGGAGTCAGAAGAACTCGGGAACATTTTAACGTGACATTTTTTATTAATCTCCAATCGCAGACATAAACAATTTGATGGCATCATGCAGATAACATTCCTAAAGATTAGTTTCTATTAAAATTCTTCATCAATTAATCCACTGGCAGTCTCCAGATTGTATCTCATAATTAGTGTTAGCAGAAAAATAACCAGTTCCCAGACATAACAATGGTGCATATTTGGATAATCACAATATTTATGTGTGGGAGCTAGCAGTAATTGGTTTAACCCTTACAGATTTCGTCTGAATGGTGCTCCTCGGAGCCATGGAGACCAAGGCCCCATCACAAAGCCCTATGGGCCCTGGTGAAAAGTAGTGCACTACATTGGGAATTGGGAGCCATTTGTGACACACTATAGTGCTCATGGTCCTGAAGAATGTGAGTCATGAATGCCAGTCCATTCAAAGTTATAAGGGAAAAGGATAAATAGGAGGTAGTGGAGGCTCTACAAAGATGACGGTAGCATACAGTATTTGTGCAAGGATGTTTCTTGAGTGCTAATAAGTGCTGAATTGGCACAAATTGGTTCTCCGTAAAAAAAAAACATCTTATCAGTTACTCCTCGTCCACACCCTCCTGGTCTAGTCAAGCGTATGCCTCCACTCACCCTCTTTGTGCCTGTTCCACTCTACTCCCTTTCCTTATTCACCTGACATTTGTCTTTCTCTATCACCTCCTCCTTCACCATGTTTGACAACCCAACTTTTATTAATTGTCCACTCACCCTCTTTCTATCTTCCCCTCTTTCGCACTCTTCCATTTACCATCCAAGATTTATTAACCCAACTTGTCAATTATCCACTCGCCCTCTTTCTGACTCTCTCCCTCGCTCGCTCTCTCTCCGTGGTTCTCTCTCGCTCTTTCTCTCTCTTCTCTCTCTCCCTGCCTCCCCAGGTTTGACAACCCAGCGGGCGGTGAGCCTGACCCCCTCTCCCCTTCACCTAACCCCATTTTTTTTTTGTCATCAGGATTTTCGTTCACCCATTTTCTCTCTCCCTTTCGTTCTTTCTCCTCCCTCCCCAGGTTTGACAATCCTGCGGCAGTCAGCCACACTCTGGCCAGGCAGCTGACTTTCAACAACCTGCTGCCAGTGAATGCCTGGCTCCTTCTCAAACCCATCATAGCTGTGCTGTGACTGGACAACGGTGACCATTCCTCTGGTGGAGAGCTCTCTGGACCTGAGGAACCTTGCCACCCTGGCCTTCTACAGCCTCCTGGGCCTGCGCCACTCAAACTCCTCCACCAGACCGTCCCCATGGTGAGTGTAGTGAGAGTTTGTGGTTTGTTAAAACGTGTCAGTGCTTTAGTTTTTGTGGTTTTGCCAGATCAGATTACATTTATTTTTCATGGTGAGTGTAGTGAGAGTTTGTGGTTTGTTAAAACGTGTCAGTGCTTTAGTTTTTGTGGTTTTGCTAGATCAGATGACATTTATTTTTCTATGTGCGTTTGGCAGCTGACATGGATGTTCTTATGTGGTGCGGAAAGTTGTGGAATATTTCTGCTTGTGGTGTTTGTTTTGTCTGCACTAGTGTGGTTTGTTTTGTCTGACCTGAAGTTTGCCAGTTGTGACCTTTAAATTGTTTGTAAACCTCATAACTATAAAGACATCAAACAGAGTGTGGAATTCCCATATTGAAGACAAACATTTGACTCACTCTGCTTGTAAAGTGTAAAGTGAATGATGACCTCTTGATGTTGGGTTTCACTCGCCTCTGCTTAAGACATAACCCTGCTGTGTTTATAAAGTAAAGATTTGGCCTTGTTTCAAGACTATTCAAATTCTGTCCAACATACAACTAGAGCCTTGGGATGTTTTAATATTTTGTCCCAAAAGATAGCATTTCTCCGTATCCTCAGCCTGGCTCAGCACAACTAATGTTCTCTTCTGAATGACCCTGCTTGGCAGATTTTGTGCATTGGAAAGTTCAGCAGTGTGGATGCCTGCCCTGAATCTACTACTGTATCATCTGCCTGCCCATAGATAGAGGAAGAGAAATGGATGGGAGGAGTGTATATTGTGTAACAGACCCATGACTTCTTTCTCCTCACTGTTTTCTCTCTGTGACTCAATACGTGTCAGTGAACTTCCTCACAATGTTGCTTTTACCCTCCCTATGAGACAACCACCACAAATGATCATTTATAATGTAATAGGGCGACTGCACTTCCTGATTTGGCAACTACAATTGTCTTGGGGGTGTGGTTTGATGTTGGTGTTTCTTGGTTTGTCTTTGCCATTCAATCACAACAAACAAGGCCAGTAATGAGTACAGTGAGGTAAGCTAAGCTAGTTTTGCTATGGAGAGAACAAAGTTTTTGATGTTGAGGACTTTCTCCCCTCCTGATTGACTTGCCATCTCAGGATGGTCAGCTAATTCAGTTCTAAAGATGGGTTGACTGTTTAGCAACAGAACTGACGTGTGCGCAACTATGTGGCAAACAGACAGGGTTAACTTCGATTGTTGACAACATATAAACTACGTGTCATCTGCAATGTTTATTTAAAAACAAATACATTTGCACAATGAGTTCTTGTCTCTCAAATACAATTGTTACAGTTGTTGGTTAGCTGGGTAGCAAATGTTTTGCCATATTAGCATAGACGTGACATCAGTCAAAACGCTCCTTTTGAAGCGTGTTCATCATTTTCTTGTCGATTCCTGCACTGACCTTGTACTTAGCCAAGCTGACAACAGCTAGCTAGCATAGCTTGATGGTAGCTGCATGTCAAGTTAGCAAGATTCCAGTGTCTGGAATGTGTTTCATAAGAAACTTGTTCCACAACACCTTGCTACGAAAGTAGCTTGCAACTTAGTTTCATCACGTCATGTCATGTTACTGTAGAAACAGTATCAACTGAGAGTCGAATGCCCACTCTCGTGTCAGCTCAGCTGTTCTACAACACAATATTCTGTTTCGCTTTCTCTTGCCTCCTTTCTCCATATGTCCGCTGTTCGATCTTTCCCAGGGGACAAATCCCAGAACTTCATCCTATTTTGTTGCATTACAACCTTTAATTTAAATGGATTTTTATTTGTATTTCATTCAATGGACATACACAAAATATTCAAAATTGGTGAAGTGAAATAAAATTTTAAAAAATACTTGTTTCAAAAACGTATAAAATAAATAACAAAAGTGGTGCGTGCATACAGTGGGGAGAACAAGTATTTGATACACTGCCGATTTTGCAGGTTTTCCTACTTAAAAAGCATGTAGAGGTCTGTAATTTTTACACTTCAACTGTGAGAGACGGAATCTAAAACAACAATCCAGAAAATCACATTGTATGATTAAGTAATTAATTTCCATTTTATTGCATGACATAAGTATTTGATCACCTACCAACCAGTAAGAATTCCAGCTCTCACAGACCTGTTAGTTTTTCTTTAAGAAGCCCCCCTGTTCTCCACTCATTACCTGTATTAACTGCACCTGTTTGGACTCGTTACCTGTATAAAAGACACCTGTCCACACACAATCAAACAGACTCCAACCTCTCCACAATGGCCAAGACCAGAGAGCTGTGTAAGGACATCAGGGATAAAATTGTAGACTTGCACAAGGCTGGGATAGGCTACAGGACAATGGGCAAGCAGCTTGATGAGAAGGCAACAACTGTTGGCGCAATTATTAGAAAATGGAAGAAGTTCAAGATGACGGTCAATCACCCTCGGTCTGGGGCTCCATGCAAGATCTCACCTCGTCAATGATCATGAGGAAGGTGAGGGATCAGCCCAGAACTACACGGCAGGACCTGGTCAATGGCCTGAAGAGAGCTGGGACCACAGTCTCAAAGAAAACCATTAGTAACACACTACGCGTCATGGATTAAAATCCTGCAGCGCATGCAAGGTCCCCCTGCTCAAGCCAGCGCATGTCCAGGCCCGTCTGAAGTTTGCCAATAACCATCTGGATGATCCAGAGGAGGAATGGGAGAAGGTCATGTGGTCTGATGAGACAAAAATAGAGTTTTTTGATCTCAACTCCACTCGCCGTGTTTGGAGGAAGAAGGAGGAGTACAACCCCAAGAACACCATCCCAACTGTGAACCATTAAGGTGGAAACATCATTCTTTGGGGATGCTTTTCTGCAAAGCGGACAGGACGACTGTACCGTATTGAGGGGAGGATGGATGGGGCCATGTATCGCGAGATCTTGGCCAACAACCTCCTTCCCTCAGTAAGAGCATTGAAGATGGGTCATGGCTGGGTCTTCCAGCATGACAATGACCCGAAACACACAGCCAGGGCAACTACGTAGTGGCTCCGTAAGAAGCATCTCAAGGTCCTGGAGTGGCCTAGCTAGTCTCCTGACCTGAACCCAATAGAAAATATTTGAAGGGAGCTGAAAGTCTGTATTGCCCAGCGACAGCCCCGAAACCTGAAGGATCTGGAGAAGGTCTGTATGGAGGAGTGGGCCAAAATCCCTGCTGCAGTGTGTGCAAACCTGGTCAAGAACTACAGGAAACGTATGATCTCTGTACCAAATATTAAGTTCTGCTTTTCTGATGTATCAAATACTTATGTCATGCAAATGAATGACTTAAAAATCATACAATGTGATTTTCTGGATTTTTGTTTTAGATTCAGTCTCTCACAGTTGAAGTGTACCTAATGATAAAAATACAGACCTCTACATGCTTTGTAAGTAGGAAAACCTGCAAAAATCGGCACTGTATCAAATACTTGCTCTCCCCACTGTATGTCCTATTTGATTTGGCAATTATTACAAGTTATTTTAATTAACCCCACCTGCAGAAATCCCCCATAGCCTACTAATTTTAGAACAACAGGAAACGTTATTGTTTTGGCTACATTGACGAAGTGTTGCTGTGCTTTGTATAGCATCTTCCAAATAATACTACTTGAGTTGTCATTTATGGTTGTTTCCTTTAGATATAGAATGTTTGTCCTGACAGTAGTTCAAATTACATAAAATGCCAGTTTTTGTTAGAATCCAGGCTATAATTTACCTCAACACTTGAGGCGTCATGATAGTGTGGAACATTGAGTAATTCTTAGCAGTCTGGAACTAGAACATTCATAATCGATCTTTCCTAATATGCGATTAGAACTGTTGAGTTCTCCATGATGGGCTGGGTTTCCAGAACCAGATTAATAGCCTACTTTTGAGTCCTGCACACTTTCAGTTGAATCTCCATTTGAAAGTGCTTTTTTTGTCCAGGAATAGGCTTCATCTGGGTGTGGGGAAACCCCCTAGTCCTAAAAGTTGTGCAACTTGAATGAGCTGTTGTGTTGTTGGCCAGTGTTTAGTTATCAACTGCCTTTCTCCCAGCGGTGTTGTAGATTGTAGTCTACTACCGACGGTTCGATTTGGAACACTTTTTCCATTGATATTCAACTAATGTTCCAGATTTTCAAGCTTCTTTTGCAATGAGCAAAGAATTTGTGTTTTGGTTACTACATGTTTCAATATGTGTTATTTCATACCGTTTGATGTCTTCACTTTTTTCTACAATGTAGAACATAATTTTAAATAAAGAAAAACCCTGGATTGAGTAGGAGTCCTAACTTTTGACTGGTACTGTATGTATATACTGTACACTTTATAGGAAATACATATTTGTTTAGATTAACTTTTCTAGGTGCGAAAGTAAAAGTGGGTTTGCGTAACTCATTAGGGTCTGTAGTATTTACACAATGCTTTCCGAAAGTATTCACACCACTTGACTATTTCCACATTTTCTTTTGGTTTACAGTATGCATTTTAAATGTATTTCAATTGTGATTTTGTGTCACTGGCCTACACACAATACCCCATAATGTCAAAGTGGAATTATATTTTTTGAAAAGTTTACAAATGAATTAGAAATGAGAAGCTGAAATGTCTTATGTCAATAAGTATTCAACCCCAGGCCTAAATAAGTTCAGGAGTAAAAATGTCCTTAAATGATCTGTAAGGTCCCTCAGTCGAGTAGTGAATTTCAAAGATTCTTTGGCAAAGAAGGACACCTATTGGTGCATGGGTAAAACACATACAGTAGGGCAAAAAAGTATTTAGTCAGCCACCAATTGTGCAAGTTCTCCCCATTAAAAAGATGAGAGGCCTGTAATTTTCATCATAAGTACACTTCAACTATGACAGACAAAATGAGAAAGAAAATCACACTAGGATTTTTAATGAATTTATTTGCAAATTATGGTGGAAAATAAGTATTCGGTCAATAACAAAAGTTTATCTCAACACTTTGTTATATACCTTTTGTTGGCAATGACAGAGGTCAAACGTTTTCTGTAAGTCTTCAAAGTTTTCACACACTGTTGCTGGTATTTTGGCCCATTCCTCCATGCAGATCTCCTCTAGAGCAGTGATGTTTTGGCGCTATTGCTGGGCAACACGGACTTTCAACTCTCTCCAAAGATTTTCTATGGGGTTGAGATCTGGAGACTGGCTAGGCCACTCCAGGACCTTGAAATGCTTCTTACGAAGCCACTCCTTCGTTGCCCGGGCGGTGTGTTTGGGATCATTGTCATGCTGAAAGACCCAGCCACGTTTCATCTTCAATGCCCTTGCTGATGGAAGGACGTTTTCACTCAAAATCTCACGCTACATGGCCCCATTCATTCTTTCCTTTACACGGATCAGTCGTCCTGGTCCCTTTGCAGAAAAACAGCCCCAAAGCATGATGTTTCCAGCATGATTTTTGCTCACTGTTCTTGTGATAATTTTGACCCCATGGGGTGAGATCTTGCTTGGAGCCCCAGATTGAGGGAGATTATCAGTGGTCTTGTATGTCTTCCATTTCATAATAATTGCTCCCACAGTTGATTTCTTCAAACCAAGCTGCTTACCTATTGCAGATTCAGTCTTCCCAGCCTGGTGCAGGTATACAATTTTGTTTCTGGTGTCCTTTGACAGCTCTTTGGTCTTGGCCATAGTGGAGTTTGGAGTGTGGCTGTTTGAGGTTGTGGACAGGTGTCTTTTATACTGATAACAAGATCAAACAGGTGCCATTGTTTGTAGGTGACCAAATACTTATTTTCTACCAAAATTTGCAAATAAATTCATAAATCCTACAATGTGATTTTCTGGATATTTTTCTTCTAATTTTGTCTGTCATAGTTGAAGTGTCTCAGGCCTCATCTTTTTAAGTGGGAGAACTTGCACAATTGGTGGCTGACTAACTACTTTTTTTGCCCCACTGTACATTGAATATCCCTTTGAGCATGGTGAAGTTATTAATTACACTTTGGATGGTGTATCAATACACCAAGTCACGACAAAGATACAGGCGTCCTTCCTAACTCCGTTGCCGGAGAGGAAGGAAACTGCTCTGTGATTTCACCATGAGGCCAATGGTGACTTTAAAACAGTTAGAGTTGAATGGCTTTGATAGGAGAAACAGAGGATGGGATTAACAATATTGTAGTTTCTCCACAATACTAATCTAATTGACAGAGTGAAAAGGAGGAAGGCACTAAAGTAAAACTGAAAAAAGAAATGTCCTGAACAAAGCGTTATGTTTGGGGTAAATCCAACACAACACGAAGTACCACTCTTCATATTTTCAAGCATGATAGTGGCTGCATCATGTTATGGGTATGCTTATCAGGAAGGACTCCCTTTTTTAAAATTAAAATAAACGGAAAAGGCAAAATCCTAGAGGAAAATCTGGATCAGTCTGCTTTCCAACAGACACTGGGATACAAATTCACCTTTTAGCAGGAAAATAACCTAAAACAAGGCCAAATATATGCTTAATATTTTTAATTGTGTGTAAATTGGTGAATTTTATTATTTATTTAACATGCATCAGGTCTAGCATTTTGGCTAGACAAATCAAATACACTGTACAAATATAAATATATGAACTCAACATGCAACAATTTCAACGATTTTACTAGGTTACAGTTCATGATTGGGACTCCCATAGGGCGGCGCACTATTGGCCCAGCATCATCCAGTTTTGACCGATGTAAGCCGTCATTGTAAATAAGAATTTGTTCTTAACTGACAAGCCTAGTAAAATGAAGGTTAAATTAAAAATGTGTGTGTGTGTATAAATACACTGCTCACTAAAATAACACATCCTAGATCTGAATGAATGAAATATTCTTATTAAATACTTTTTTCTTTACATAGTTGAATGTAAACAAAATCACACAAACGATCAATGGAAATCAAATTTATCAACCCATGGAGGTCTGGATTTGGAGTCTCACACACAAAATTAAAGTGGAAAACCACACTACAGGCTGATCCAACTTTGATGTAATGTCCTTAAAACAAGTCAAAATGAGGCTCAGTAGTGTGTGTGGCCTCCACGTGCCTGTATGACCTCCCTACAACGCCTGGGCATGCTCTTTTATTTTTTTTATTTCACCTTTAGGCAAGTTAGGCAAGTTGAGAACAAGTTCTCATTTACAATTGCGACCTGGCCAAGATAAAGCAAAGCAGTTCGACACATACAACAACACCAGAGTTACACATGGAGTAAAACAAACATACATTCAATAATACAGTATAAACAAGTCTATATACGATGTGAGAAGGGAGGTAAAGGCAAAAAAAGGCCATGGTGGCAAAGTAAATGCAATATAGCAAGTAAAACACTGGAATGGTAGATTTGCAATGGAAGAATGTGCAAAGTAGAAATAAAAATAATGGGGTGCAAAGGAGCAAAATAAATTAAATACAGTAGGGAAAGAGTTAGTTGTTTGGGCTAAATTATAGGTGGGCTAAATTATAGGTGGGCTATGTACAGGTGCAGTAATCTGTGAGCTGCTCTGACAGTTGGTGCTTAAAGCTAGTGAGAGAGATAAGTGTTTCCAGTTTCAGAGATTTTTGTAGTTCGTTCCAGTCATTGGCAGCAGAGAACTGGAAGGAGAGGCAGCCAAAGAAAGAATTGGTTTTGGGGGTGACTAGAGACATACCTCCTGGAGCGTGTGCTACAGGTGGGAGATGCTATGGTGACCAGCAAGCTGAGATAAGGGGCGACTTTACCTAGCAGGGTCATTGTAGATGACATGGAGCCAGTGGGTTTGGCGACGAGTATGAAGCGAGGGCCAGCCAACGAGAGCGTACAGGTCGCAATGGTGGGTAGTATATGGGGCTTTGGTGACAAAACGGATTGCGCTGTGATCGACTGCATCCAATTTGTTGAGTAGGGTATTGGAGGCTATTTTGTAAATGACATCACCAAAGTCGAGGATTGGTAGGATGGTCAGTTTTACAAGGGTATGTTTGGCAGCATGAGTGAAGGATGCTTTGTTGCGAAATAGGAAGCCATTTCTAGATTTAACTTTGGATTGGAGATGTTTGATATGGGTCTGGAACGAGAGTTTACAGTCTAACCAGATACCTAAGTCAGAGCCGTCCAGAGTAGTGATGTTGGACAGGCGGGTAGGTACAGGTAGCGATTGGTTGAAGAGCATGCATTTAGTTTTACTTGTATTTAAGAGCAATTGGAGGCCACGGAAGGAGAGTTGTATGGCATTGAAGCTTGCCTGGAGGGTTGTTAACACAGTGTCCAAAGAAGGGCCAGAAGTATACAGAATGGTGTCGTCTGCGTAGAGGTGGATCAGAGACTCACCAGCAGCAAGAGCGACCTCATTGATGTATACAGAGAAGAGAGTCGGTCCAAGAATTTAACCCTGTGGCACCCCCATAGAGACTGCCAGAGGTCCGGACAGCAGACCCTCCTATTTGACACACTGAACTCTATCAGAGAAGTAGTTGGTAAACCAGGCGAGGCAATCATTTGAGAAACCAAGGCTGTCGAGTCTGCTGATGAGGATGTGGTGATTGACAGAGTCGAAAGCCTTGGGCAGATCAATGAATACGGCTGCACAGTAATGTTTCTTATCGATGGCGGTTAAGATATCGTTTAGGACCTTGAGCGTGGCTGAGGTGCACCCATGACCAGCTCTGAAACCAGATTGCATAGCAGAGAAGGTATGGTGAGATTCAAAATGGTCGGTAATCTGTTTGTTGACTTGGCTTTCGAAGACCTTAGAAAGGCATGGTAGGATAGATATAGGTCTGCAGCAGTTTGTGTCAAGAGTGTCCCCCCCTTTGAAGAGGGGGATGACCGCAGCTGCTTTCCAATCTTTGGCAATCTCAGACGACACGAAAGAGGTTGAACAGGCTAGTAATAGGGGTGGCAACAATTCCGGCAGATAATTTTAGAAAGAAAGGGTCCAGATTGTCTAGCCCGGCTGATTTGTAGGTGTCCAGATTTTGCAGCTCTTTCAGAACATCAGCTGAACAGATTTGGGAGAAGGAGAAATGGGGAAGGCTTGGGCGAGTTGCTGTAGTGCAGTGCTGTTGACCGGGGTAGGAGTAGCCAGGTGGAAAGCATGGCCAGCCGTAGAAAAATGCTTATTGAAATTCTCAATTATGGTGGATTTATCAGTGGTGACAGTGTTTCCTATATTCAGTGCAGTGAGCAGCTGGGCGGAGGTGTTCTTATTCTCCATGCACTTTACAGTGTCCCAGAACTTTTTTGAGTTAGTGTTGCAGGAAGCAAATTTCTGCTTGAAAAAGCTAGCCTTGGCTTTTCTAACTGCCTGTGTATAATGGTTTCTATCTTCCCTGAACAGCTGCATATCACGGGGGCTGTTCGATGCTAATGTAGAATGTCATAGGATGTTTTTGTGTTGGTTAAGGGCAGTCAGGTCTGGGGAGAACCAAGGGCTATATCTGTTCCTGGTTCTAAATTTCTTGAATGGGGCATGTTTATTTAAGATGGTTAGGAAGGCATTTAAAAAAAATATCCAGGCATCCTCTACTGACTAAATGCGATCAATATCCTTCCAGGATACCCCGGCAAGGTCAGCGAGCAGGCCTTTCTAATCGAAGTGTTTCAGGGAGCGTTTTACAGTGATGAGTGGACGTCGTTTGACCGCTGACCCATTATGGATGCAGGCAATGAGGCAGTGATCGCTGAGATCTTGGTTGAAGACAGCAGAGGTGTCTTTAGAGGGCAAGTTGGTTAGGATGATATCTATGAGTGTGCCCATCTTTAAGGCTTTGGGGAGGTACCTGGTTGGTTCATTGATCATTTGTGTGAGATTGAGGGCATCAAGTTTAGATTGTAGGATAGCTGGGGTGTTAACTTCTTGCGTCGAGCCAACCCGGATCCGGGATCATGACTACAGCCTCAAGTCTATTACCATAACGCAACGTTAACTATTCATGAAAATCGCAAATGAAATGAAATCAATATGCTAGCTCTCAAGCTTAGCCTTTTGTTAACAACACTGTCATTTCAGATTTTCAAAAATATGCTTCTCAACCATAGCAAACTAGCATTTAGCATTTAGTGTTAGCATTTAGCATTAGCATTTAGCGTTAGCATTAGCAGGCAACATTTTTACAAAAACCAGCAAAAACATTCAATAAATCATTTACCTTTGAAGAACATCGGATGTTTTCAATGAGGAGACTCTCAGTTAGATAGCAAATGTTCAGTTTTCCTGAAAGATTAGTTGTGCAGGAGAAATCGGTCCGTTTTCTGCATCATGTTTGGCTACCAAAAAAAACAAATTCATTCATCCAAACGCCAAACTTTCTTCCACATTAACTCCATAATATATTATGAATATTTTCACATATCTCTTCATGATATATCATTCCTGGAAGTCTCCTCTCTCTCAATCACATGGATGAATGCGAGCAGCTTGGAGATTACGCAACAATTTCAACAAAGGACACCGGGCGGACCCCTGGTAAATGTAGTCTCTTATGGCCAATCTTCCAATGATATGCCTACAAATACGTCACAATGCTGCAGACAACTTGGAGAAACGATAGAAAAGGCAGGCTAATTCGTGGCGCTTTCACAGCCATATAAGGAGACAATGAAAAACAGAGCCTCAAAAATCCTGCTCATTTCCTGTTTGAAGTTTCATCTTGGTTTCGCCTGTTGCATCAGTTCTGGGGCACTCACAGATACTATCTTTGCAGTTTTGGAAACGGTAGAGTGTTTTCTTTCCAAAGCTGCCAATTATATGCATAGTCGAGCATCTTTTCATGACAAAATATTGCGCTTAAAACGGGCACTTTTTTTATCCAATAATGACATAGCGCCCCCATAGGTTGAAGAGGTTACGCATGTTCCAGTTTAGGTCGCCTAGCAGCACACGCTCTGAAGATAGATGGGGGGCAATCAGTTCACATATGGTGTCCAGAGCACAGCTGGGGGCAGAGGGTGGTCTATAGCAGGCGGCAACGGTGAGAGACTTGTTTTTAGAGAGGTGGATTTTTAAAAGTAGAAGTTCAAATTGTTTGGGTACAGACCTGGATAGTAGGACAGAACTCTGCAGGCTATCTTTGCAGTAGATTGCAACACCGCCCCCTTTGGCAGTTCTATCTTGTCTGAAAATGTTGTAGTTTGGAATTAAAATTTCAGAATTTTTGGTGGACTTCCTAAGCCAGGATTCAGACACAGCTAGAACATCCGGATGAGGTGGTGGATGGTCTCTTGAGGGATCTCCTCCCAGACCTGGACTAAAGCATCCTCCAACTCCTGGACAGTCTGTGGTGTTGGTGGATGGAGCGAGACATGATGTCCCAGATGTGCTCAATTGGATTCAGGTCTGGGGAACGGGCGGGCCAGTCCATAGCATCAATGCCTTCCTCTTGCAGGAACTGCTGACACACTCCAGCCACATGAGGTCTAGCATTGACTTGCATTAGGAGGAACCCAGGGCCAACCGCACAAGCATATGGTCTCACAAGGGGTCTGAGGATCTCATCTCGGTACCTAATGGCAGTCAGGCTACCTCTGGCGAGCACATGGAGAGCTGTGCGGCCCCCCAAAGAAATGCCACCCCACAACATGACTGACCCACCGCCAAATCGTTGCTGGAGGATGTTGCAGGCAGCGGAATGTTCTCCACGGCGTCTCCAGACTGTCACGTCTGTCACATGTGCTCAGTGTGAACCTGCTTTCATCTGTGAAGAGCACAGGGCGCCAGTGGCGAATTTGCCAATCTTGGTATTATCTGGCAAATGCCAAATGTCCTGCACGGTGTTGGGCTGTAAGCACAACCCCCACCTGTGGATGTCGGGCCCTCATACCACCCTCATGGAGTCTGTTTCTGACCTTTTGAGCAGACACATGCACATTTGTGGCCTGCTGGAGGTCATTTTGCAGGGCTCTGGCAGTGCTCCTCCTGCTCCTCCTTGCACAAAGGCGGAGGTAGGGGTCCTGCTGCTGGGTTGTTGGCCTCATCCACATCTCCCGATGTACTGGCCTGTCTCCTGGTAGTGCCTCCATGCTCTGGACACTACGCTAACAGACACAGCAAACCTTCTTGCCACAGCTTGCATTGATGTGCCATCCTGGATGAGCTGCACTACCTGAGCCACTTGTGTGGGTTGTAGACTCCGTCTCATGCTACCACTAGAGTGAAAGCACTGCCAGCATGCAAAAGTGACCTAAACATCAGCCAGTAAGCATTGGAACTGAGAAGTGTTCTGTGGTCACCACCTGCAGAACCACTCCTTTATTGGGGGTGTCTTGCTAATTGCCTATAATTTCCACCTGTTGTCTATTCCATTTGCACAACAGCATGTGAAATGTATTGTCAATCAGTGTTGCTTCCTAAGTGGACAGTTTGATTTCACAGAAGTGTGATTGACTTGGAGGTACATTGTGTTGTTTAAGGTTTCCCTTTATTTTTTTGAGCAGTGTATTTATTTGAGGCGGTATTCTAGTAACATCATGATGCCGTAGGTTAGAGTTCACCAGCCCACTTACACCTATAGCCTATCAATGGTTATCATGGTGATTACAGCGCTTTTCTTCAACCCACCCTGGTCGCAATGAATCTGTTTCCATCTTGGACTTGGGTTTTTCGACTGAAAGTAGCAGGGTTATGGGTCCCGAACACTTCGTATGACCTATCTGTTTTTTACTCACCTGTTTTGTATTCTAGGGACTCTAGTGAGTAGACTGGACCCTGGTTTTATGGACACGCAGTCAGTCGCTTTTCCTGAACAGTGCAAAATACAGTAAGAGACACTAATACAGCAAAATACAGTAAGAGACACTAATACAGCAAAATACAGTAAGAGACACTAATACAGTAAGAGTTTTCTTAAACATTACATTTCAAAACTGCATCCTTGAACATTCTTACCAATAAATTCACAAAAATCATAGAATCAAAATAATGATTTTTTTTCACATTTTCATTCTATATTTTTTACATTTCTTACATGAATGTTATGTTGATTTATCTTACCATCCAGGTCTCCACTTGGGCATTTTGTACACTACCGTTCAAAGGTTTGGGGTCACTTAGAAATGTCCTTTCTGCCAGTTGAGGACTTGTGAGGTGCCTGTTTCTCAAACTAGACACACTAATGTACTTGCTCAGTTGTGCACCTGGGCCTGTATATTTTGGGATGTGACCCATGTCTGTTTTAATGAACTACAATGACCATAATCCATTGCGCCTGTTCTTTCCGGCTCGGACAGTGAAAAGTGTTTTTTCTGGGTCGGATACACTTTCATGCCTGCAATGTTAGGTTAGATACACACAGACCACATAGACTACATGAGAGAAGAATGTACACAACACAATGATGAGAGGGATAGAGAGAGTTTGTGAAAATATGCCTTATCTACATTGAATAACTAGTCAATTATTTTGTCAGACAGTTTTCAGCATACTTAGGCAGGCTAGCCTAGCTAAATAGGATGAACAAAGACAGTTACACAGAGTTAATGTTATAGTTGCTGGCTGGCTGGTTGGCTGCTACTGCCTGAGCAGAGATGATTACTTTCAGGAATTAAAAATAATAAACTAATTATATAATAACTAGGCAATATACACATCTGAAATATTTGGTAATTTCCTATTTTTATATTGATGTCTAGGCTACCTACCCAATGTGACATGAAAGAGACAGTGGAATATTTTTGGCAATTGAATGTTTACCATTTTTGGCTGTGGAATTTCCATTGCAAAGCTCTAAAATCATTGGAATATCATTATTTCATAGTGCATTTAATGTTTAAAAGTCGAATTCCCTGATTTATTCTTTCAATAATCGAACCAAAAGCGACCTCAAAAAGCACTATTCGCTCATCACCGGGCTCTCTGAAGCGGCTGCCAAACGCAATTATGCTGTTCATTGTAAATATCATAGTATGATGTTAATACATAGGGAGAGCGGATAACTCTGGATAGTTCACGATGAGGACCACCTATAGCGTAGAGTGAGTGATTTAGTTTGATAGCTGATGAAAGAAAGGGTTTACACTTTTCTCCTTTAACACTCAGAGCGCTGGAATTCAATAACTAGTAGAATGGCCATGCCAGTCATTCTGACCGTTGATATTTGAAATTGTATAAATATTCCATAATAAATACTAAATTAATGCATTTATTATGGTAAAATAGGTAATAAGAAACCTCAGCACTCAAAATGCAAATCGTAATCAGTCACAAAATGTGTTGATTGATCCAGAAGCACATAGACTGTAATACTAAAATAAGGTGATAGTGTATTTTCTGACTAAGACAACAGTTGCCTACCAAGCTGGCCCGTCCAAACAAATCCTAAACTATATTAAAACTAATTTCACATTACAATATTATTATTATTGATATGGCTTAAAGACTAGATTAAATTGATAATGGTCTGATGGGTGACAATCCTTATCCCAGTCTGCTGTTCCCACATGCTTCAAGAGGGCCAACATTGTTCCTGTTCCCAAGAAAGCTAAGGTAACTGAGCTAAATGACTACCGCCCCGTAGCACTCACTTCCGTCATCAAGAAGTGCTTTGAGATACTGGTCATATATCACCTCCACCCTACCTGACACCCTAGACCCACTCCAATTTGCTTACCGCCCCAATAGGTCCACAGACGACGCAATCACAACCACACTGCCCCAACCCATCTGGACAAGAGGAATACCTATGTGAGAATGCTGTTCATCGACCACAGCTCAGCATTTAACACCATAGTACCCTCCAAACTCGTCATCAAGCTCAAGACCCTGGGTCTCGACCCCGCCCTGTGCAACTGGGTACTGGACTTCCTGATGGGCCGCCCCCAGGTGGTGAGGGTGGGTAACAACATCTCCACCCTGCTGATCCCCAACACTGGGGCCCCACAAGGGTGCGTTCTGAGCCCTCTCCTGTACTCCCTGTTCACCCACGACTGCGTGGCCATGCACGCCTCCAACTCAATCATCAAGTTTGCGGACGACACAACAGTGGTAGGCTTGATTACCAATGACGACGAGACGGCCTACAGGGAGGAGGTGAGGGCCCTCGGAGTGTGGTGTCAGGAAAATAACCACGCACTCAACGTCAACAAAACAAAGGAGATGATTGTGGACTTCAGAAAACAGCAGAGGGAGCACCCCCCTATCCACATCGTGGTGGAGAAGGTGGAAAGTTTTAAGTTCCCCGGCGTGCACATCACGGACAAACTGAATTGGTCCACCCACACAGAAAGCGTGGTGAAGAAGGTGCAGCAGCGCCTCTTCAACCTCAGGAGGCTGAAGAAATTTGGTTTGTCACCAAAAGCACTCAAACTTCTACAGATGCACAATCGAGAGCATCCCGTCGGGCTGTATCACCGCCTGGCATGTCAACTGCTCCGCCAACAACAGTAAGGCTCTCCAGAGGGTAGTGAGGTCTGCACAACGCATCACCGGGGGCAAACTACCTGCCCTCCAGGACACCTACACCACCCCATGTCACAGGAAGGCCATAAAGATCATCAAGGACAACAACCACCCGAGCCGCTGCCTGTTCACCCCGCTATCATCCAGAAGGCGAGGTCAGTACAGGTGCATGAAAGCAGGGATCGAGAGACTGAAAAACAGCTTCTATCTCAAGGCCATCAGACTGTTAAACAGCCACCACTAACATTGAGTGGCAGCTGCCAACATACTGACTCAACTCCAGCCACTTTAATAATGGAAATTGATGTAAAAATGTATCAATAGCCACTTTAAACAATGCCACTTAATATTATGTTTACATACCCTACATTACTCATCTCATATTTATATACTGTACTCTGTCATCTACTGCATCTTGCCATCTTATGTAATACATGTATCACTAGCCACTTTAAACTATGCCACTTTGTTTATATACTGTACTCGATACCATCTACTGCATCTTGCCTATGCCGTTCTGTACCATCACTCATTCATATATCTTTATGTACATATTATTTATCCCTTTACACTTGTGTGTGTATAAGGTAGTAGTTGTGGAATTGTTAGATTACTCGTTGGTTATTACTGCATTGTCTGAACTAGAAGCACAAGTATTTCGCTACACTCGCAGTAACATCTGCTAACCATGTGTATGTGACAAATAAAATTTGATTTGATATTATCAATTGTCAAATAGAAAATGACGAGACTGATGGCCTGTGCATTCCAGATGTTTTGTTTGCGAAACCCTATCAGAAAGAGCAGATTCCAAAGTTTTGAACTAATTAATCTAACTAACTAATCTATTTTTGGCACACAAAAAAACCTGTACAAATTGTGCAGATGGTCTCGGTTTCAAAATATTGCTTTTTCTTAGAATAACCGTGGCTCCATGTATTCCTCAAGGGAGTAGGCGTCTGGTGACTAATCAATGGCCATTTGGGATATTCCATTATATTCTTACTGTAAAATGTGTGTTGACTGTGGTAGGACTGATGTCTGCTAAACGAACAAGTTGATTTCATTGGCATGGCGCAGCTACGAAGCTCAGATAAATACAACTCAAAATCTGTTCGCTTTAAATAAATTGCATTGTTTGTTTTTTTATGACCCTCCTAAACAAAATATGAACAGGTTTATTTGTGATTGTGTATATTAACACTAGAATGGCGGAGTGTAACATGTCTCAAAACAAATTTAAATGTTTAATTACTCTAACAATGGCAAAGTAATGTCCCCCTTGTCCTTCGCTTTTCCTATACAACACATTGTCATTGTTAGAATCTTAATATCGCAAACAGAACTGGAGTTATAACCAGTTTAAGGAGGGCATGTCACTTTTCAGAATGATCTTCCCCAGCCTGCTCCGCTCCTTCTCCGATAGTTGAAATGAACGATGAGGGGAAATGGACGATGCATAATTATGTAATCATCAATTGTGAATGAAGAACAGGGCGGCCATTGTATTCAGGGCTATTGTATTAATCTATTCTAATTATAATCTCAAAACGTTGTACCCAAAACCAGTCCACCAAATCCAAGCCGTTTCATTAGTCTACTCTAGGCCGACTTGGAGTAAGCTACACAGTGAGCGTGCATAATTTACAATGGGACCAAGACTGAGAGGAGGAACTTGCTGCTGGCCTGTTGCTGTGTTTTACAACAAACATGCTCGACTTGGCTGCTATCAACGCACACGTGTGTTCAAGCAGTGCATAAACAACACCCATGAGACCAGAAGAGACTTCATCATGAGTCTGGCACACAGGCTGCGTGAGAGACACGAGGTCCAAGTAAAGATTCCTTGCGTGCAAAATTGTGCACTGGTTTCGTGGAGGAGAAGCTGCAAGGTTGGCAGATGCACTTCGAACAGAACCGGACACCCAATCCGGCTGCAAGTGACTTTTGTGGGAAGCGTTGCATTCAAGTGAGTTAAAGGATAACAACCAAATGAGATCCAACTATTGCATGAAGACGCACACAATACTGTAAGCAGGAGCGAGGCCACAAATAACTGAAAATATGACTATTTTTGACCGCTGTCATATCAACACTTATATTCATTAAAATGCCATTATTGCTTTTGTGCTGATTTTCACCGTTCACAAGCACGCTATACGGATATTTAGGCTACTGATATTTTCTTCATTGACCGCGTGTCTTGCGGTTTGGGTATTTCCATTTGTTTTGTCATTATAAACATAAGCTTTTACTGTGTTTCAATACACATGCTTTTTGTTTCATAGTTGTTGTTTTTTCGTTTTTACATATAGCCTACAGTAACAAACTAATGAAAATGTTATGTTCTTTCAATTACTTACATTTGGTAATGTTACCTAACAACTTCATAAACACACCTAAATGACATTGGAAATGAGGCCTTGCTTTTCTAGTTAAATCGATTTATTTGACTGGTGGCTATTGGTACTCATCAAGGCCCGACTCTTCTACTGTTAAATATGCATATGGTAATTTTGACCGTCGTGAAGTTTTGGTCTGAAAGTACTGCTAAACCGGTGGGTTTAAGGTTTTTAATTGAAATTACAAAAGTGTTTAGGTATTTTCTCTCCATTAGGTCAACGGGGTTTTGATGGTAGAGTGATGTATGGCAGTTGAATGTTTTGGTAGACAGACACAATAAAGACTTATGATTTAACTAGTGTCACAACACAGAGCTGAATCTAACCACGTGGTTGGTGACATAAGGTGTACACCAGAGCGATCCTGACTTCATAAGACTGTGTACCCTAAAAGTGTAGCCTTGCAGTAGTTCACTGTCAGCGTTGACCTAGTTTGACCTAGTTCAAAACAAATCAGAATGGAGAAAGGCCACTTAGAATGAATTTGCTGCCATCTTAGGGTCATGCACTACTCATAAATCATATTAAGAACTTATTATTCCCAAATAGAAAATTCAGTCATACGGTCAAAATGAGAAAAAAAAATGATATTATATATTGGCGCTATGTCGCCCAGCCCTAACTATAGAGAAGGCGTAGCCTAAAGCTTACATGTTAACAGTAAATGAAGGACACAGCCTCATTAGCCTGTGCCTGAAATGGTACCACAACATAACATTTGATCTTTTACATTTTACAATACAAGGTTATCCTGATATATCCTTAATCCTCTCCAAATTCATAACTCATAGCTACAAGACAAGTTCAGAGTCCACTGAAGCTATTGCTTCATTGTAAACCACATTTTGTTGCCTTTTTGTACTTCTGAAATATGATTTTAAAATACTCTGTCAAGCTAGTTATTGAGAGTTCAAATGGGGGCCACGTTAAATCAGAAAGCAGGCAGGCAAACTGCCTGTGGACGTTATGTTTGACACCCCTGGTTATTTTGTGGTTAGCTAACCATTTAACATAACGCACTGCTGAATTTCACAGTCACACAATCTCACTTTTAAACTGCTGAACTCAATATGACATTCAGTCATTGGATTACTGCATTGTTGGGTTAAGAGCTTGCAAGAAAGGCATTTCACTGTACTTATGCAAGTGACATTAAAACGTCGATCTTGGCAGTCAGTCATTGAATTGCATACTGCACACCTATTCCTCTAGGCTAGTACCTCTAGGCTTAGGCATTTTGTAGTAAATGCTACGGCTAACAACTCATTATGTTATGTCTGATTTGCATTTCTTATATATGCCATTTAGCAGATGCTTTTATCCAAAGCGACTTACGTTCATGCGTGTATATATTTTACATATGGGTGGTCCTGGGAACTGAACCCACTATCCTGGCGTTGCAAGCACCATGCACTACAGAGGACCACTCTTCTTCCTTTCTTGAGGGCGTGAGGCAATTAAAGTAACATAATATGCATTGCATTCCCTGCCAAGTGTTTCTCTGTGCCCATTGTTTTCCCCCTAGTTCACAAGCAGCACAAAGCGTTAAAACATCTCCTAGGTTTCCAATGAAAATGATTCTGTATTCATAACAAATAAAAGATAAGGAAGTGAGAGTGACATGCATGCCAGGCAAATTTGACCTTGCTTAAAGACGTACTCCGGGAACTTTGGTGACTACTAATGATCTGTTAATCCTTCCGCTTTGGGCTGGATGTGTCAATGAAGTTCATACATGCATCGATAAGCAGAATAAGTCTTACCTCAATTAGCCACAAAATCCCTAGTTTGAAGGCGACTGTTTTTCTGGAAGCTGTGCTGCGCCATTTCTCCTTCATTGTCCCCCGTGCGTGCCGGCCCCATATCAATTCGAGTTGTACCAGTGAGCTTCAGCCCCTCGCCATTTGAGTGACGTCTAGCAAAGGGGCACACACAGCAGAGCGGGAGAGAGCAATGCCGTGGGGCACAGACTGTATCTGCACATATGTAACATGGTGCTCAATCTTCAGGGACCACTTTTGGCTCGGGAGCGCTACTTTCAGAACTGCTGTCTAAAAAGTATACAAAAGGGATCTCTTTAATCTATCATGTAGATATGCTGACTGGTAATGCAAGGGAGAGTGCTCTGCTGATATGGTGTGTGAACTGATAAGTAACTCTTCTAACATGCTTGTGTTGGTGTCCTCCGATCAACCTGAAATGGTCACTTATAACGAACTATAACATATAGTTGGGAAAACTCTAGCTTGCCTTGTATGTATGCATGTATGTATGTATGCTAACATGTAATGTAAAGTGTTCAACTGATAGTGTGTGTACTGAGTATGAGTCCCAACAGCTAAATCAATGAGTGTTCAAAACTCTTTCCATAACAGACTTACCAGGTGAAAGCTATGATCCCTTATGCTATGCCACCTGTTAAATCCACTTCAATCCGTGTAGATGGAGGCAGGTTACATTGTTATTTTTAAGCCCTGAGACAATTGTAACATGGATTGCGTATGTGTGTCATTCAGAGGATGAATGGGCAAGATAAAATATTTAAGTGCCTTTTGAACGGGCTATGGTAGTAGGTGTCAGACGCACCTGTCTGAGTGTGTCAACAACTGCAACGCTGCTGGGGTTTTCACACTCAACAGTTTCCCGTGTGTATCAAGTATGGTCCACCAAACAAAGGACATCCAGCAATCTTGGCACAAGTGTGGGAAACATTGGAGTCAACATGGTCCAGCATCCCTGTGGAACACTTTTGACACCTTGTAGAGTCCATGCCCCTATGAATTGTTCTCAGGTCAAAGGGGGGTGCAACTCAATATTAGGAAGGTGTTCCTAATGTTTTGTTCACTGCGCATGTGAACCCATGCCTCTGTGCCCAATGCACTCTTCCGTTCAAAATGAGCATTTCAGTAATTCGCAGGATAAGTGTACTCAAGGAGGCTTATGTTCATCATGCCTTTCATTGTGTTCTTATTTGTATTTTGTTCCCTACTTCCCCCCCTCCTTCCTTCCCCTTTTTCTCCAGGCCCTCTCTTTGATCTTGCTCCCCTTCATTCAGCCTCTAACCTCTTCTTCCCCGTGAGCTTCGTGGTAGCAGAAAAGGTGCTCTATGTCCCCAGTATGAGACTCTGTGTTCTCGTGGCACACGGCTTCAGGATTGTGTCCCCCCCCCCCCCCCAAAGGGTGGGTAGTACAGTAGTTAGCTTGGTCCCAGATCTGTTTGTGTTGTCTTTGGTCATTGTTGTAAAGACAACACAAATGCATCTGGGACCATTTGGAGTGAGTAGTACCCTTCCAACACAAACGCCCATAGGGGTGTAATGGGGTATTAAACATATCCAAAGCATAAAATAAGCACTTTAACAATGGACCACTCTCTGGGGCGGTATACCGGAAACTGATAATAAACTTAGTCTTGGACTAAGAAGCACTTTCAATTATCCAAGACGAGGCTTAAAGACCCAATGCAGTTGTTTGTGCTGTATATCAATATCAAATCATTTCTGGGTAACAATGAAGTTACTGTAATAGTTGTGGAAAAAAATTCTCTGCCAAGAATTTAGCTGCAACTGTCTGGGAGTGGTCTGAATGGGATGCTATTGGCAGAAAGGTTTGGAACCTTTGTTATTCGTCTACTCTGAGTACACAAAACATTAAGAACACCTGCTCTTTCCATGACATAGACTGACCAGGTGAAAGCTATGATACCTAATTGATGTTACTTGTAAAATCCACTTTAATCAGTGTAGATGAAGGGAAGGAGACACGTTAAAGAAGGTATATTCAGCGTATTAACTCATTTTCCGCCTGGTGATGTCACCAGGCAAGCCGAAACTCCCGCCCATGCAAACAGGCTAATTATAAGGTCCTTTGTAGATTCCAGCAACTATCAGGATATAACACTGATCAAAGGGTGGCCGCGATAATGCAGAATTTTGCGTTTTTCATACCGAATTAAATCCAATTCATACGAATTCATCTTGCTGCGTTTTGTAACAAATTAATTGAATTTATTGAAATTTCTGCTCGGCAGATTTCAAAACTCACACGGCCCCTGTCAAATTTTGTCACACTTTTACAGTGTTAGTTTCGTCAGCTGTTGTATAATATGATACAAAACAAGAAAAACTGACCTTTAATCTGTGTCCAGGAAACGAGCCCTCAGTGTCTCTCTTCAGCCACAATTTCAAACAAAATTGTACGAACTAGACAGCATTATCAATTTGGAGGGTATTATTTGGGTGATTTACAGTCTTTTAACCAGAAGGGGACTAGGGTTCCAATCTGGGAACTCCCCCCCCCACGTTCAGCTGGAAGGTGGCGCATGGAACGCAAAAATATTCCTAAAAATATTTAACCTCCACACATTAACAAGTCCAATGGCTCAAATGAAAGATAAACACCTTGTTTATCTACCCAGCAAGTCAGATTTCTAAAATGTTTTACGGCGCAAACATAGCACATATTTATATTAGATCACCACCGAAACAAAAGGCAAGCTGCGGCCATTTTGTCCCAGAAAAAAATAAAATTTAAAAGTAGGATTAAAAAATAAATAATTCACTAACCTTTTGAAAATCTTCATCAGATGACAGTAATATTACATGTTACACAGTACATTTAATTTTTTTCCAATAATATGCCATTTATATCCATAAATCTCGGTTTACAGAATCAAAATGTGTCTTTTTACTTTTTCCCTTTATTGACCAGACACTTGAAGAAAATTTCCTGGCTGATGATCGGAGTGCTCCTCACCACACACACAGTCAAGACCTTCAACAGAAACTGGGACTGGGAATCTGAATACACACTTCACCTGTGCCCTGAAAGCATGCCATCCTGATCTCCTCATCCTTGGCCTCATTTAAAATAAACTCTCCGATTGTTCTTATCGTCTGTTGTTACCCCCCCAAAAAAAAAATGTTTAACCATTTTTTTAAAGCTAAACACATTCAGTTGTAATTTCTTTCTTTCTTTATATTCATGAGTCTGGGAGAGAACGTAATGTAAATGTATAGTCCTAGGCAATGCTGTTGGTTCATTGATTGTGCAGGCCAGCTTACAGAGTTGGACTACTATCGTGAATTTCTATTTGATTTTGAATAGCCTAGTAATAGGGATTCTTTTTATAATTATAAAAATGTTTTAGGGGGAGCACATGGGGAGATTGGCGGAGTCAGGTTATAGACCTGAGCCAACTCCTCGTGCTTACCGTGAGGAGAGTGTGACTAGTCAGGCCCCATGTTATGGGACTTTGCGCAGTGTGTCTCCGGTGCACATGCACAGCCCGGTGCGCTACATTCCAGCTCCTCACATTTGTCAAGCTAGAGTGGGCATTCAGCCAGGACGGATTGTGCCGGCTCAGCGCTCCTGGCCTCCAGTGCGTCTCTTCGGTCCAGGATATCCTGCGCCGGCTCTGCTCACTGTGTCTCCGGTGCGTCTCCACAGCCCAGTGTGTCCTGTGCCAACGCCCCGCAGTTGCCGGGCTAGGGTGAGCATCCAGCCAGGACGGGTTGTGCCAGCTCTGCGCTCCAAACCTCCAGTGCGTCTCCACGGCCCAGTATATCCTGTGCCAGCTCCAAGAACAGAGCCTCCAGCGACGGTCCACGGCACGGGGCCTCCAGCGACGGTCCACGGCACGGGGCCTCCAGGGTCCCTCCCTGCACCAGAGGCGCCACCAAAGTGGGGGGAGCCAGAGGTGGAGCGGGATCCGTGTCCCGCACCAGAGCCGCCACCGAGGATAGATGCCCACCCGGACCCTCCCCTTTGGGAAGGGGGTGTACTGTCATGCCCTGACATTAGAGAGCCTTTTTATGTCTCTATTTGGTTTGGGTGGGCATTCTCTGTGTTGTATTTCTTTGTGTTTGGCCGAGTGTGGTTCCCAATCAGAGGCAGCTGTCTATTGTTGTCTCTGATTGGGAATAATACTTAGGTAGCCATTTTTTACCACCTATGTTGTGGGATCTTGTTCTTGTATTGTTGCTGTTGAGCCCTACAAGGTTTTCCCTTTCTTGTTTTTCCTGGTTATCATTAAAGAATATGAGTAACCCACCTCTCTGCATCTTGGTCTCATTCGAATGACGGTCGTCACACCTTTCTAATTATTTCTACTTTTGCATATTTTTTTCTACTGAATGTTATTAGATTTTCAACCAAAACCTAATATTAGATAAAGGGAACCTGAGTGAACAAATAACACATCAATTGCATACTTATTTAATAAACAAAGTTATGCAACACCCAATGCCCCTTTGTAAAAAAAGTAATTGCCACCCTACACTCAGATGGTTGTGTCACCCTTAGCAGCAATGACTCCAACCAAACACTTACTGTAGTTGTTGATCAGTCTCTCATGTCACTGTGGAGAAATTTTGGCCCACTCTTCCATGCAGAACTGCTTTAACTCCAACGTTTGTGGGTTTTCAAGCATGAATCAAATCAAATTGTATTAGTCACATGTGCCGAATACAACAGGTAGACCTTACAGTGAAATACTTACTTACAAGCCCCTAGTCAACAATGCAGTTAAAAATATGAGTAAGAATATGAAATAAAAGTAACAAGTAATTAAAGAGCAGCAGTAAATTAACAATAGTGAGACTATATACAGTGGGGTACCGGTACAGAGTCAATGTGCGGAGGCACCGGTTAATTGAGGTAATATGTACCTGTAGGTTGAGTTATTAATGTGACGATGCAAACTGTATATGATAACAGAGAGTTGTGTATACATGCTTCGCCCATGTTCGATTGTTGGTGATGTGGACACCAAGGAACATGAAGCTCTCAACCTGCTCCACTGAACATGCACCCCTGAGGGGCCCCTGTGTTGAGGATCAGTGTGGCGGATGTTACCTACCCATACCACCTGGGGGCAGCCTGTCAGGAAGTCCAGGATCCAATTGCAGAGGGAGGTGTTTAGTCCCAGGGTCCTTAGCTTATTGATGAGCTTTGAGGGCACTATGGTGATGAACACGGAGCTGTAGCCAATGAATAGCATTCTCACATAAGTGTTCCTTTTGTCAAGGTGGGAAAGGGTAGTGTGGAGTGCAATAGAGATTGCATCATCTGTGGATCTATTAAGGTGGTATGCAAATTGCAGTGGGTCTAGGGTTTCTGGTATAATGGGGTTGATGTGAGCCATTACCAGCCTTTCAAAGCACTTCATGGCTACAGTCGTGAGTGCTATGGGTCGGTAGTCAATTAGGCAGGTTACCTTAGCGTTCTTGGGCACAGGGACTTTGGTGGTTTAAACATGTTGGTATTACAGAGTCGGACAGGGAGAGGTTGAAAATGTCTTTGTGGACACTTGTCAGTTGGTCAGCGCATGCTCGCAGTACACATCATGGTAATCCGCCTGGCCCTGCGGCCTTGTGAATGTTGACCTGTTTAAAGGTTTTATGCATGTTTCAGTGTTATTTTCCTCAAAGCGAGCATAGAAGTTGTTTAGCTCGTCTGGTAGGCTCGTGTCACTGGGCAGCTCTCGGCTGTGTTTCCCTCTAATGGTTTGCAAGCCTTTCGAAATCCGACGAGCGTCAGAGCCGGTGTAGTATGATTTGATCTTAGTCCTGTATTGATGCTTTGCCTGTTTGATGGTTCGTCAGAGGGCATAGCGGGATTTTTTTCTAAGCATCCGGGTTAGAGTCCCGCTTCTTCTCCCGCTCTAGCCTTTAGCTCAATGCGGATGTTGCCTGTAATCCATTGCTTCTGGTTTGGGTATGTAATTACGGTCACTGTGGGGACGATGTCATTGATGCACTTATTGATGAAGCCAGTGACTGACGTGGTGTACTCCTCAATGCCATCGGAGGAATCCCGGAACATATTCCAGTCTGTGCTTGCAAAACAGTCCTGTAGCTTACCATCTGCTTCATCTGACCACTTTTCTATTGATTAAATCACTGGTGTTTCCTGCTTTGATTTGTGCTTGTAAGCAGGAATCAGGAGGATAGAATTATGGTCAGATTTGCCAAATGGGGGGCGAGGGAGAGCTTTGTATGCATCTCTGTGTGTGGAGTAAAAGTGGTCCAGAGTTATTTTCCGTCTGGTTGCACATTTAACATGCTGATAGAAATGTGATAAGACCGATTTATGTTTCCCTGCATTAAAGTCCCCGGTTACTAGGAGCGCCCCCTCTGGGTGAGCGTTTTCCTGTTTGCTTATGCCGAAATACAGCTCATTCATTGCGGTCTTAGTGCCAGTATCAGTCTGTGGTGGTATGTCGGCAGCTACGACAAATACAGATAAACTCTCTCGGTAGATAGTGTGGTCCACAGCTTATCATGATTACCTCAGGCGAGCAAAACCTCAAGACTTCTTTAGATATCGAGCACCAGCTGTTATTTACAAAAATACGTAGTCCGCCGCCCCTCGTCTTATCAGACGCCACTGTTCTGTCGATACAGTGTATAACCAGCCATATGTTGATAATGTCGTTGTTCATTCACGACTCCGTGAAGCATAAAATATTACAGTTTTGAATGTTCCGTTGGTAGTTTAATCTTCCGCGTAGGTCATCAATTTTATTTATTCCGTTTATTTTTATCCACCAAAAAACTCCTTAGTCCTTGCCGATGACAAGCATACCCATAACATGATGCAGCCACCACCGTGCTTGAAAATATAAGTAGTACTCAATAACGTGTTGTGTTGGATTTGCCACGAACATAACACTTTGTATTCAGGATATATAGTTAATTTGTTTGCCACATTTTTGCAGTTTTACTCTAGTGCCTTGTTGCAAACAGGATGCATGTTTTTTTTAATTCTGTACAAGCTTGCTTCTTTTCACTGTCAATTACGTTAGTATCGTGGAGTAACTACAATGTTGTTGATCCATCCTGTTTTCTCATATTACAGTCATTAAACTCTTAACTGTTTTACAGTCACCATTGGCTTCATGGTGAAATCGCTGAGTGGTTTCCTTCCTCTCCGGCAACTGAGTTAGGAAAGATGCCTGTGTCTTTGTAGTGATTGGGTGTATTGATACAGTACACCATCCAAAGTGTATTTAATAACTTCACCATGCTCAAAGGGATATCTAATTTATGGATACATCCACCTATAGGTTCCCTTTGACTCATTGGAAAACCACCCTGGTCTTTGTGGTTGAATCTGTTTTTGAAATTCACTGCTTGACTGAGGGACCTGTGTGGGGTACAGAGTTGAAATGTATTTGGCTAAGATGTATGTAAACTTCTGACTTCAAGTGTGTGTGTGTGTGTGTGTGTGTGTGTGTGTGTGTGTGTGTGTGTGTGTGTGTGTGTGTGTGTGTGTGTGTGTGTGTGTGTGTGTGTGTGTGTGTGTGTGTGTGTGTGTGTGTGTGGAGTCAAATATCGAAATGATATTGTCTAAGAATAATGTTGTGATACTTAACTGTAAACATTTGTTTCTCCATCACTACACAATTGTAGAGCTGTGCTGTGTATTGTGTGGTCCTATTGAAATGATGCGTCCCAAAAGTAGTGCCCTATATTGGAAATAGGGTGGCAATTGGCACACATACAATGTTCCTCTAAACTCCCTCAGATTAGCTCAGTTCAGATATACTGTTCAGCCAAACCACCACCTGACCTGACTGCATGGGCATGTACAGTACTACTAATCCCTAAACCCGATTCAGTCTTGATATCCCTGCCAAGTTGTCATACCTAAACCCATGTGCATTCTCATGTGGCATGTCCCTGCAGATGACATCGGAGCCCATATGAATGTGGGGAGGACCTACAAAAACCTGAACAAGTTCAAGGAAGCTGAGGAAGCCTACCTGGTTGCCAAATCCCTCATGCCACAGGTACTGTATGTCACAAGGCCAACAACGCCTCAGCCCCCATGTGTATTTAAGAGGGGAAACATCAGTTGTTTGTTTTTCAGAACGTTTCTCCTTCATCATCCTTTGAGGGACATGACAACGAGAGGAATCGGTAGCTGGGAGGTAACAGCAGCGAGTGGGAAGAATAGTGTCTCATTGTTCATTGTGCCAGGCTTTTAGACAAAATCCCTCTGTGTTGTGTTTTCTATTTGTTGTCAGCTGCATTCACACTTTATTTTTTTTTTTGTTTACCTTTTATTTATCCAGGCAGTCAAGTTTGAACAAGGTATTTTGTACAATGATGTCCTGGCACCTGGTTTAATCTCTACACATGACAGATCATTGATCAACAGGACAACCTTAAAGGAGCACCTTTTTGAAATCAACTCAAAAAAAAAAACAAATGGTCACATGCTTCGTAAACAACAGGTGTGAACTAACAGTGAATGGGTTACTCACAGGACTTTCTCAACAATGCAGAGAGAAAGTAAATAGAGAAATAATAGAAAAGTAAAACACGTAATAAGATACACAATATACAAGGGATACCAATACCGAGTCGATGTGCAGGGGTACGAGGTAATTGGGTAGATATGAACATATAACTATGAATAAAGTGACAGATAATAGTGTTGCAGTGTTCAGTCCCAGGGTCTTTAGCTTAGTGATGAGCTTGTAGGGCACTATGGTGTTGAATGCTGAGCTGTGGTCAATGAACAATATTCTCACATCGATGTTAGATTTGTTGAAGTGGGAAAGGGCAGTGTGGATTGCAATAGAGACTGCGTCATCTGTGGATCTGTTGGAGCGGGGTCTGGGATGATGGTGTTGATGTGAGTGAGCCATGACCAGCCGTTCAAAGTATTTCATGGTTACAGATGTGAGTGCTACATGGAATAGTAGGATTCCTACTTAGTCCTGTATTGACGTTTTGCCTGTTTGATGGTTTGTCGGAGAGCATAGAGCGATTTCTCATCAGTGTCCGGGTTAGTGCCCAGCTCCATGAAAGCAGCAGCTCTAGCCTTGAGCTCAAGTGCGTATGTTGCTTGTAATCCATGGCTTCTAGTTAGGATATGTACGTACAGTCACTGTGGTGGCATTGTCATTGTATGCACTTATTCATGAAGCCAGTGACTGATGTGGTGAACTCCTCAATTCCATCTGATGAATCCCAGAACATATCCCAGTCTGTGCTAGTGAAGCATTCATGTAGCTTAGCATCTGCTTTATCAGAACATTTCAGTATTGAACGCGTCACAGGTACTTCCTGTTAGATTTATTTTCTTCTTGTAAGTAGGAATCAGGAGGATAGTGTTATGGTCAGATTTTCCAAATGGAGGGGGAGGGAGAGCTTTTTATACGTCTTTGTGTGTGGAGTAAAGGTGGTGTATAGTTTTTTTCTCTCTCGTTGCACAGGTGACATGCTGGTAGAAATGAGGTAAGACAGATTTCTTTTGCCTCTGGGTGAGCCTTTTGTTTGCTTATGGCCTTACACAGCTTGTTGAATGTGGTCTTAGTGCCAGCATAGGTTTGTAGTGGTAAATATAGATAAACTATTTTGGTAAATAGTGTGGTCTACAGCCCTCAAACTCAACTCTGGACCTCGAAGCCAGATCCACTAACTTTTTGTCATTGTTCACCTCTAATCGGGGACTGATTTCGACCTGTGTCACGAGGTGTGTGGAATTAATTATCAGGTAGAACAGAAAACATACAGGCTCCGGACCTCGTAGGGTAAGAGTTGAGTACCCCTGATCTACAGTTTATCATCAGGCGAGCAGAACCTTGACACTTCCTTAATATTAGAGGTCAAGCACCAGCTGTTGTTAACAAGGACACACACCACCCTTTTTGGCATAACTAACCAACATTTTGGTTAATCTCTCAGCACTATTCTCAAGTGAATGTGCATTCCCAATAGAACAGAGGGTAGAGGCGGATTATTTACTCTCCGCTGTAGTTTTATCAGGGTACTCGCACATTGGCCTCTATCGCCATCTTTCTCTTCTGAGTGCCGGGGGATTAGTGCCTGGTCCGGGGTGAGCAGTATGTCCTGTGCGGCTGACTCATTGAAGTAGAAATTTTCAACCAAATTAAGGTTAGTCATCACTGTTCTGATGTCCAGAAGCTCTTTTCGGTCATAGGAAATGATGGTGGGGAAACATTATGTACAAAAGAAGTTAAGATTAGCGACAACCCCCCCCCCCCCCCCCCCACAAAATAGCAGAATGGGCCAGGATTCCGTAAAATGGATGTTATACATTCCAGCGCCATTCTTTGACATTAATTTAAATGTTTAGTCATCAAATCATGTTTAGCTGTCTAATGCTAATCAGTGCAACTCATTCACCTCTAGTCTGTTATGATGATGGAGGTCAATAAAGGCCATGCCTCTTATCTGACTTCCTACCCAAACCAAAATGTCGGTTATTTTTCACTTTTTGTGGGCTCGATGCGAAGTTTCTCTAGAGATAAATCAGATCATGCCCGAACTGTGCAATGTAAGTAGGGAGTTGTAGATTCCAACAGGCCAATATTCTACAAAATGAAGTGCAGCTTCAATTACCATAATCAACTTAAAGGGGCACTTCTTCACGCTTGACAGATCATTGATCATCATTTAAATGTTAAAGGTCTCCTGAAGACTTGTCTTTGTAAAAACCTTTGGCATTAATTGATCATTTAATAGTCTGAGCTGATGCTCAGCTGTCTAATGCTTAGAAATGCAGCTCCGTCGCCTCAGCTCTGATGAGGTTACATTTTTAGAGGTCAACGGGAGGCCGGCCTAATTTCCTACCCCAATCCCTCAAAGTTGGTTTATCTCAGGAATCAAGGAAATGGCAGTGCCTCAGCCTGGCCTAGTGGTTGCGCTGCAGACTCTAGATTACATCTCTACTGTCGGTCTCTCTCTGTAACTGCCCAGTTCTCACTATTCTATTGTTCATAAAATAAAAACCGAGTTCTGTGATCCGATCTCCTTGTAAAAGACCTAATGAAATAGCATCCCTACAAACATGACTGGCATGTGAAAGCCCTTTGGTCATTATTGTAGGTAAGCGTTGATGTGGTGTTTCTTTGTCATTTATGAGTGACAGTTCCCTCAATTTATCCACCCCAAACTTTCAGAAGAAAAACAACTTCTGGACTATGGCCTATTTGATTAATAATAATTTGAAGGGCCTGACTGTATTTCCCATGCGAGGGGTCAGCTTCGAATCAAATGACGATTTTGTGAATAAGCAGCGGGGCTGATTTCTTCAATTTTATCCTCACGAAACGGAACAGGCGAGGCCTTGTCTGAGCTTTAAAGAGATTTTTCAGCTGAAGCATGCAAGCGGCTATGGCCATCATGTATCGACGACCGATGCTGAAGGGACTGAACAGGATTTCCGCGTGGGGCCCAATGATAATTGCTTTTGATACACTACACTTATTTTGATCATGCCTCTTCATTTGGTTTTCCCCAAACGAGTTAACTCTATATCCAGATTTCCCGCTTCTGTCCAGGAATCCAACGACTGACAACCCCATGGCATGAAACGGACAACATGGTGCATTAGTACGTGTTTTATACGATTCTGTGAGCCTGTCGATGGAGGAAGTCCCTGCCTCAGTCTCATGTTCTCATAATGTATTTGAAAGAATGTGTCACGACCGTCTGAAGAAGAAGTGGACCAAAGCGCAGCGTTGTGAGCGTGCATTACTTTATTTATATAAATGACGCCAACAAAACAAGAAACAAAGACACGACCGTGACGCTTACAAGGGCTATAGTGCCACAAACAAAGATAACCTCCCTCAATAACAAAAGGGAAAAGGGCTGCCTAAGTATGAATCACAATCAGAGACAACGATAGACAGCTGTCCCTGATTGAGAACCATACCCAGCCAAAACATAGAAACACAAAACATAGAAGTCAGAACATAGAATGCCCACCCAAATCACACTTTTACCAAACCAAATAGAGACATAAAAAGGCTCTTTAAGGTCAGGGTGTGACAAACTGCGTAAACTCTGATTCGATTAATCGGTTTAGAAAACATAAAAGAAACAGATCTTCTCTCCCTCTGGCTGTATGTGTGGCGAGTATAGAAATGTATGACTGGGATATATATACAAATTTGATCTTTTCTTCCAAGAAAATCCAACTGTGAAAAAATTCCACTCATGTTGGCCATGACAGAAGCATATTGCCCACATCAGAGGCTGTCGGTGGCTTTGAAATTATATTGATATGCTAGTTTTCCAGCTCAGTCATTACTAGGCCTCTAAGAAAGTGACTTGTTGTCTCTTCTGTTGATTGCTTTGTAATTTTAAGGCCATGTCTGAAACGTCGGTACAGATGTAGGATCTTAATTTGAGCCAATTTGCTACAGCAGGAAAATAATTCTGCAGCAACAGGAAATGTGAATTATAATTAATGGACATTTTTCGTTAGGGCAAATCAAATTTGACATTTTAAAGTGGAAATTACAAGCTTAATAAACCTTTTTAAGCCTTGAATAAACTACACGTTTGCATTTCCTGCAATGCCATCTCTCAAATTAAGATCCAAAATCTCATGAAAAGTGATGTTAGTGTAACAGTTAAGAACTCCACAGCTAGCTTGGAAAGTCAAGGATGGAGCCATCCAATTGTTACCATTTGGGTGGCTCAACAAGTTACAACGTTATCAGAGGGAGGGAGGTCATGTGCGTTGCGAAGCAGAGGATCACTGGTTCGAGCCCAGTATCGGGCAATCGGGAAAGTGGAGGAAGCTAAGCTGTTAGCAGCACACTGACCCGGGTAACAGTAGTGCCATGACCCGGATGCACAGTTGTGCTCAGCTTGACGGCTTGGATCTCTGTGGGGTGAGTATAACAGAGTTAAGAACGTACCATAAGCTCACTACATTCTCTACGTCATGGGTTCTCAAACCTTTCGGTGCCCGGGGACGCCTTTTTGTGATGGCAAGTTATTCAAGGACCCCTCAACTCGAGTGAGATAGAAATAGCATGCAATGAGTTTTACAATGACTGGCCGTGCATGGCCGGACATGGGCCCTGGGAAGGAACATCATTTGTTGTCAAATTGACTGGGGGCTATTTCTATATGTTTGACGCTTGGCCCAGTCAAATTGACAACAAGAGATGCTTTTTGACAATATAAGAAGGCTGCACCATTCAAGTGCATTTCTGTGTGTGCCCAATATTTTTTGGGTGGGATAACATATTGTGAAACGTCATTACACTATTACTGCAGATATGAGTAATAATATATATGAATAATTTTGCACGCCCAATTTTTCCGTTTTTGATTTGTTAAAAAAGTTTGAAATATCCAATAAATGTCGTTCCACTTCATGATTGTGTCCCACTTGTTGTTGATTCTTCACCAAAAAATACAGTTTTACAGTTTTATCTTTATGTTTGAAGCCTGAAATGTGGCAAAACGTCGCAAAGTTCAAGGGGGCCGAATACTTTCGCAAGGCATTGTAGTTAGCAAACCATGCAACTGCATGCTCTGAAAGACCTACATTCGACAATATTTGCCTTAGTATAGCATGATCAACTGTATCAAACGCCTTAGAGAAATCAATAAAAATTGAGACACCGTGCTGTTTTTGTCAATGGCTTCAGTGATATCATTTAAAACCTTCATGGCTGCTGTAATTGTGCTATGCTTCTTCCTGAAGCCAGATTGGTACATTGATAAAATAGAGTTAGTAAATAAAAACTCTTTTAGCTGTTCACTTACAAGGGTTTCAAGTATTTTCATCAGGGGTGACAGCTTTGAGATTGGCCTATAATTATTTAAAATAGTTGGATCTCCCCCTTTTAAAAGTGGGAGGACAAATGCTGATTTCCAGATCTTTGGAATTTCATTACATTCCAGGGTTAGATTGAACAGAGATGTAAGTGGTTCAGCTATGAAATCAGCTGCCAGATTTAAAAAGTAGGGATCCAAAAGATCAGGACCTGCAGGCTCTCTCTGATCTAAGGATTTCAGGGCTTCATGTACCACCTGCACTGAGAATGGCAAAAAGCTAAACGTTTGACCAGCTCTCACTGGTTCATCCACACAGGGTTATACAGAGACAGAGGACACTGAATCAAACAGCCTACCAGATGATACAAAGTGCTCATTGAAACAATTCAACATTTCAGTTGTCATATATAGCAACAGAGTCCTTCAATACACATGACATTAATTCATTAACATTACTGTTACCAGACATAGACTTAATAGCCTTCCAAAACTTTCTAGGGTCATTCAGGTTATCAGAGGTAACAGACATAAAATATTCAGACTTGGCCTTCCTGAGAAGAAAAGAACACTTGTTTCGTAATAGTTCACCTGGCAAACTAGTGTCCAGTACCCCTAACCTGTCAGAACGAAGTTAATAACAAACCAAAACAACTGCAAGCATATAATATAGTGTGATCTAATCTCTTTCATGTGGAACAAGCATCATGGATCAGTTACTGATCAATCGTCAACAAATTAGAGATAAGGACTCGTTTATTATGTTACCCTTCAAAATCATTCCAGGGAAGAAGTACGCCACCCGTGTGGCGCCCAACCACCTGAACGTTGTACATTAACCTGACAAACCTGATCCGTACCAACTCTACAGACAGGCCATCAGCCTGAGGCCTGACTTCAAGCAAGCCTACATCAGCAGGCAAGGCCCCTTTACTAACATCCTACATCAGTTGGCAAGGTGGTTAGTTTACACCATATCAGAATAATGATGTTGAACAAGGCTGTTGACTATTTCTTAACATCCTTCATCAGAAGTCTAGGGTGATGTACAATCTACATCATAACTGTTTAATTACAACCTTGAGCATACTGATATTTGAATGGTTATCATATACGTCAGTAGGCACTCCATCAGAAGTTGAATTAATTAATTTACAACATACGTAAGCAGTCAATTACATGAATTCAGCTCGGCGAAGGGTCCATTGACTGCTGACGTAGGTTGTAAATGACTAATTAGACTTAAACGAATCAATTACATAAGCAGTCATTCTAGATTCTATGTTGGACTTCGGCGGTCATGACATTTTATTAGACAGTTATTGTTATGCAATTGACTGACGGTATCATGGTAATTGACCGTTAATGAACATAAACATGGTTAGCATCTCCAGGCCTCCACACTTACAAGCCGCTGATGCGTGCCTTTGGAACATCTGCATTTATAAAAGTATAATAAGCCATTTAATATACACCATCACAATAAATCAATTTATTTTAGGCAGGGCCGAACAAACATGATATGACGAAAATGTATTTCAGAAAAAAACGAATAGGAGTCATGCCATAGACTTAAGACTACTTCATTTATCAGACAATATATGCTTATGAGTCCCATGCCATTATTTTATATTATGTGATTTTATTGTAAAAATATATATATATATTATTGAACTTAGCTGAATAAAATGGAACGGATATTTTTCCCATTCCGGAGCTAGTGCGAATATGAAGTGGCTATGTTGAGTGTAAAAGTGATCATTTGAAAAAGGTCCTATACGCTAGATTTATAGTTATTTGGCAAATTTTGTTGTGAATGATACAAACCTTAGAATGTCTTCGAAATCAAACCATATATGAGCTGCATGATGCGACGGAAGCCTATTGACTATTTGGAAATTAGCAACAACAAAAAAGCTTGCGCTCTGTGACTTGCCTCACACACACTGTTCTCTAATCAAGTGATCATATTTTCAACCATCAGACTATTCCCAATTTAATCTTTAATGTCCAAAAAAATAATGAAAATGTTCCATTATCAAACGGGTAGGAAAAGGAGCAGGGGAATCATCCCTATGCACTCAAATAGTGAATGGAGACCGCTTTCCCACAGTTTAAATCATGCCGTCGAGGCTACTCCGATTTTAGAGTGGAACAGTTGAGAAATAACTATAGTAGCAGCTGGGATCCTCCACTTTTTAGTGGAAACCATCAACTCTGCTTTCACCTGGGATTGCATATAGAAATGTCTGGGTTTATAAGAATACTTCCACTTCACCCATCAACCACTGTTAGAGGAGTATGCAGCCACTCGCTGCGCGACAGGTGATTTTCCGCCCAAACTCTGTATGCTATGGGCTCTTCGACTCTGTTCCTGCAGCTAGCCCGTGCTTAATTTGGGAAACCAGGTGAAATCTTTTCGGGAACATCGATAGTATCATGTTTTCACGACAAAACGTATTTAATTCAACTGTTGACAGCCCCTATCTCTGCGCGCTTGAGAAAGGGATGAAGGAGAGAGAGAGGAGATGGAAACGCACATTGGTGAGATATTATGTAGCTAAATGTAATGTCAGCTTATTAATTATGAAAATATTTCACTAGAATTGTAGGCGAACTCTGTAAACTGCCCTGTATTGCCTAAGCCTATATGTTCTCTCCCAGACTCGTGGATAGAAAGTAACAATACATAACAGTCCACACTCAAAGGCGATTACTTAAATCTTTCTTTCTTTTAATGCCATGCGTAATAGCCTGCCGTGCGGTAGGCTATTAGGCTATGTATTGTATAATGGCACAATCATTATTTGAATTCAGGTTTTGGGGGCGGGGGCTTGGGCTCATATATAGGCCTATGTGTATACGTAAGCTCTAATATGCATAGGGTTGTTCTACATGCAACGGCTTAAATGCTTTGAATAAATCATCACCTTAGGAAACTCTATCCATTTTGTTGTTTAGCTTTCAAACAACATCCACAATGACCAAGTTTTTCACTCAGTTTCAACCGGTTGTTGAACTTATTTCTTCATATTGATCATCACATTGAGGTCAAACATTTTTGACTAACGCTGGGTTTTAAAGGCATAATACTGTTTTGATAAGTGTTTGATGTGAGCTTCGATTGCATTGGAATTGATGTCAGAGTGGTTAGAGGTACAATAGAGCATTGAGTGTCAGGCCATTAGCGACCTGACGTCGTTAGCCAGTTAGGTACTACCAACACATGTCCAGAGAGCATACAAGGAGATTACTGTGACTCATGACTGCCGGTGTGGCGGTAATCTATATGTTCACCGCAACAGCCCTAATTCTACACCAACATAAGGTATTTTGTTTACATCCTTCATCAAAGCCATTTAATCGGCTCTGTAACACAGTTGGCTGGTCAGACTACTTGTCAACTGTACAGTCTACTAATATCACAGTGACAGTGTGTTCATCAAAAGCCAGTTATTTACTCTGCTCTAACACAGCTGACCAAGCAGACTGCTTGGGCTCCCGAGTGGCGCAGCGGTCTAAGACACTGCTTCTCCGTGCTCGAGGCATCGCTACAGACACGCTGGTTTGAATCCAGGCTGTATGACAACTGGCCGTGATTGGGACGAATTTATTCTTGACTGACTTGCCTAGTTAAATACAGGTTAAATTAAATAAAAAATAATTCTCTATACAGTTTGCTCTACATCATAGTGACCGTGTGTTCATCAAAGCATGTACATAAAGGAGAAGGCCCAGTGGAGTCAAAAACATGATTCCCCTGTGTTTTATATATATTTCCACACTGAGGTTGTAATACTACTGTGAAATTATGATGATTCTATTTTAGTGTAAGAAATTAGTTAGACCAATAAGAAAGAGTTCTAAACATCTCTTCTAAACCTAGCCAATAACAGCTAGTTTTCAACTTCCCCACTCCGACCACTCCCAGACAGTCCTAGCTAAATTATTGCATGAGAAATTGCTCTTTTCTAAGAGTTTCTTTTTGGAAACAATCACAATTGTTAACCAGAAATTATTTGATATTGAGATCAAAACGGCTGCATTGGACCTTTAACAAACAACAATAGAGAATTGATGTCGATAAGATGAGAGTTATAATAATTTTTTCATAGCCAGTTGTGAAGGTGAGCTTTAGATTTGGCTTGATTTCACTTTTCTTTCTGTACAAACCCAGAGGGGAGCTGCTGCTGAAGATGAACAAGCCACCCAGGCCCGGGACGCCTAACTGCGGGCCCTGGAGCTGGTCAGATCCAACGCTGACCTCTGGTACAACCTGGCCATCGTCAACATCGAGATGAAGGAGCCTTCAGATGCCCTGAAGAACTTCAACTACGCCCTGGAGCTCAACCCATACCACAAACTGTCCCTCTTCAACTCTGCCCTGCTCATGCAGGAATCCGGTATGTGACTGAGGCTGAGAAACTCAGGGTTGTATTCATTAGTGCACATCGTAGCAAAACGTTTTGCAATGGAAAACGAAAATAAGCATACAGGAATGACACTTCCTGTATCGGCCCGTCTGCTTCCGTTTTGCTCCTACTGAATACAACCCAGGCTCAACCAAAGCACGTAGCAGTTGTTTTGTTTAGTTAACCTTTATTTAAATCAGGAAGTTCCATTTGAAATGTAGATTATCAATCAACAATGAATCACTCATCTTGTCATTAATAAACATTACCAGATAAGAGATAAGGGGCTCTATTTTTGGCTGGCGTCAAGCCAATTGTCAAACGCACGCTCGGTTGCCATTTCGTCCTGATAAAGCAGTCTCTCTTCTATTTTCAAACCCTAGTGTCAGGATTGGTAGTTTACCTTTCTTATATCAGCTCGCTTGCGCTGAGGTAGGAGGGGTATTATTTTGGTTGTGCATTTAAAAAAACTCCATGTTGGCTATATGCCCGTCATAGCATGAGAGATGAGAATCCCGTGACACTCCTATTTAGAAACATTTCAATTCTGCTCCTTTTTTATTTGATTAAAAAAGCCCTTAATAGGCCACCCTTGTTTCCACAACAATGTATCTGGTGTCTTTCTTATCCTGGCCATGCATTAGCCGAGTAGCCTATGCATAAAAGGTTTCCAAATGGTCCCCTCGTGAGGCTTTTGCCGACATGCTTTTGCATTATTCACAATTCACATAGGCCTACCTGCAGTGCATACTCCGTTAGGCTTGTATCCATCCCCATTTCCAAAGAGTGCCTCTTGTCCTGTTACCAAAGACACGGTCCTCCAAACGTAGGCTATTCCGTCTATAACGCCATATCAACAGTAGGCCTACAGTATATCTTGCTTATTGAGAACACGACTCACACATACAATACAGTTTACAGGAGCCTATACTCGTTGAAGCCAATTACAACAATGTTGACTCCAAACATATTGAGCAATAACTGCTTAATTATTATTATTTTTTTTTACTGTTGCTATCACGCACTAGCCTCTGCTAATATATAAACTTGTAGTATTATTCCACAATGGACTAGGAGGAGATTATTTCGTGCCCCCAGCCGCATTGGAGTTGATGAGAATGCAAAGACATTCAATAACCTACAGAACTTGAGACAAACACATGCAGTATTAAGCTATGGAACGCCTTGTTGGACCAGTGAGTGTCCAAGCCCTCGTCACACCTACAACTTATTTATTCATTTAAACCCAAGCCTTTCATGCCACCGGCAGCTATTTTGCACATAATAATGGCTGTGAAAATCAAAAATATTTCTGACACCCCCGGATCTATAGCGTTAGATTTACCATTGCATTAGAGTACTAGGGCTCTATTTTAAACAAACCTAATGTCTTTAATTATTCTACTGAAGAGGCTTGGTTTCATTGGAACTGGAGCCCTTCAGGTGTGCCGTCTGTAGCTATGTTGACTAGATTGTTTACCCAAACAGCCATGTGAGTTCAAGGCCAAGTTCACAGCCCTGGTGCTGCCTTGGTGCCTCCTCCTCTTCCTGGTGCTGCCTTGGTGGCTCCTCCTCTTCCTGGTGCTGCCTTGGTGCCTCCTCCTCTTCCTGGTGCTGCCTTGGTGCCTCCTCCTCCTCCTCTTCCTGGTGCTGACTTTTCCTCCACCCCCTTCCCTCCTCCTGGGCCGCTCTCTTTACCCACGCTCATTTTCAGCGTAACTTATCCTCTTTGTAAGAGGCCGGGGCAGTGCTCCCTAACCCTGAAGGTGAATTTAAACAAAAGTCCCAGCACGCGACACGTCGACATTTTCCTCACATTTGCAGACTAACAAGTTATACCAGTGTGATTAATGGTCCCCCGTGGTGCGAGCAAATGTACCATGATAGCAGGTTGGGTCGACAAGGGTTTCAGATTTGGGAATTGGACAAAAGAAGTATTATTACAATTATTATAAATGCACCTTAACCCTACCCACTAGGTGTGTGTGTGGCGTGGTGTGTGTGTGTGTGTGACTCGGCACTCCCCTGGCTCTGCCCAGATCACTCACGGTTCGCTGCAGCTGTAAAATGAGAGATTAATTTCGGCTCTAGGTGTTATTGTTAATAACTGTGTTCTAATAATGCTGTCACTCACCACCAATGTTTTTGTTCTGACTCCCTGTATTCTTTGTGCTCTCTCTCTCTTTTGGTATTACTCTCATTCTGTTCACGGTGGCCCAACTGTTGATTCAATTGTAGGTGTGAGTTTTTGACTTGGTGCCAGCAAGAGTCCCTTGGCACTCTACGAGGTTGTTGCGGCTGCGCGTACACTGTGCGGCTGCACGTACACCCAGCATAGTTTACAGGCACAGGGCACATACAATAAGTTCATGTTAAAAAATGAACACTCTTGGCACACTCTTTAGTTGCAAGCACTGATAGATGTAATAAAACAGTCTGGTGAAACATTGGGCGGTATAAATTGTGTGTACATTTTATTGAATGCCATTCCTATCTTATCACACAGTTTTTGCTGTACAGTCTGCACCTGTGACTTGCTGAGTGTGCGTGCCCCACCTTGACCCACAAACCAGTATAGTGTTGCCATCCGAACACGTTTAACAAATCACACCTACCTCCAACTAAATAAACAATGACTGTTGTTATTGTGCCCTAACCATTATGTGTGTGTGTGCATGTGGGTGTGCATTTTTCTTTGTCTTTGTTTTCCAGGTGAGCCCAGGTTCTGTCCGGAGGCCAACCGTCGTTCCCTGACCTACATCCAGGAGCCAGACGATGCCAACGGCTACTTCAACCTGGGGATGCTTGCCATGGATGCAGATGAGAATGCTACAGCCGAGCGCTGGATGAGGGAGGCCACCCATCGCGCCCTCGTCAACCTGGCCCTGCTCCACTCGCAGTCTCGACAGGAGGTGGATGCCCTGCCTGTATTAGACGAGCTGCTGCACCACCACCCAGAGCATGTTAACGGTTTGATTCTCATGGGGGATAGGCATCCTGATGAACCACAAGAAGGACATCCAGGGTGCCAAGATCTGCTTCCAGAGGATCCTCCGTATGGACACCCACCAACGTGCAAGGGGGAACACACAACCCTGCGTGTGGTCTACTTTGAGGAGCGAGGCCTGCCGAGAGCGGAGCGCTGCCTGGAGGAAACGCTGGGCCTGGCGCCCCAACGAGGAGTACGTGCGCCGCCACCTGGGCATCGCACGCGGCAAGACGGCGGCCCCATGTCTGCAGCGTGGCAGCCGCTGAGCCCAGCGTCAGCAGAGGGCGCGGCTACGCTAGCTAAGGCGGAGGAAAAGAAGCTGGGTAAGGAGGAGGAAGGGAGTGGAGCCACCGACAGCGATAGGGTTGGGGAGGGTGCCGGGAATAAGAAGAATACACGGAAATCCTCCATGGCAAAAAGCTTTCGAGCTGGTGGCAACAGCCAATCAGAGCATCTGGACGGCAGCCAGGCTGACAAATAGCTGAGGACTAAGAGCGAATCCACAAAAGAGATTAAAGATATAGAGAAGAAACGGGCATCCGCCTTGGAGAGACTGGAGGAGATTGACTTCATATTATGCGGTGATTAACCTTGTTGTTATTTACCGCAGCGCAGGGCACATTTTTGTAGAGCTACTAACAGCCCATGAATCACAGGTGTGATGCGTCTTAGATTGTACCCTATGATAACATATACAAAACATTAAGAACATGTTCTTTCCATGACAGACTGGCCAGGTGAATCCAGTTGAAAGGTATGCTCCCTTATTGATGTCACTTATTAAATTCATTTCAGTCTAAAATGAAATGAACGGGAGGAGAGAGGTGCCAATAAGTTTTAAGCCTTGAGACAATTGAGGGTGAATGGGCAAGACAAACTATGGAAGTGCCTTTGAACGGGGTATGGTAGTAGGTGCCAGGCGCACCAGTTTGTGTCAAGAACTGCAACGCTACTGGGTTTTTCATGCTCAACAGTTTCCCGTGTGTATTAAGACAAAAGGCGGGGTGGGTCTCAATATTAGTAAATTGTCCTTAATCGGGCGGCAGGTAGCCTAGTGGTTAGAGTGTTGGACTTGTAACCGAAAGGTTGCACGATCGAATCCCCGAGCTGACAAGGTACAAATGTGTCATTCTGCCCCTGAACAAGGCAGTTAATCTGCTGTTCCTAGGCCGTCATTGAAAATAAGAATTTGTTCTTAACTGACTTGCCTATTTGAGTAAAATCAAATAAAAATAATAATGTTTTGTACACTCAGTGTATATAGTGCGCTACTTTTGACCAGGACCCATAGGTTAGAAGCCCACAGTAGTGAATAGGGTGGCATTTCGGACACTGCCACAAACTCTGTTGGTTTTAAGAAACAAAACCACTCCCCACATCATCATGCTTGGTTTAACTCACTTTTTCTTTTAATCATGTTTAGGGGCTACCCTATCTGCTGTGTCCCATAATTTTAACACCATTGCAAGTATTAAAGGGAAATTGTGGTTTGTTTGTTCTCTGAACAGCACGAGAAAGGAAGAGCACAACGCGATTTGTCATAGTCTATTTAATCTCCACTACAGATGCATAACCCTGTGTGTTGCTTCTTCTGAATGTCATTTTATCATATCCTAATTTATACTGGTTTGTTTTGATATGTTTACTAGATAAGTTGTTGATCACTGGATTTCTTTACGTGTGACTCACTCTGTGCGTAGCCAGGTATTGTGTTTAAAAAAGGAATGATTGTATCACGAACAATGAAAGGAAATGACGTAATGGACACTACTGCAGGCATACAGGATCTCTGTATGTTGTATGCATCTCCAAATAACCCATTACTACAGCTGCTGCGCCAGCGTACTACACCACATGGCACCCCATTGACTATTTTCACTTATTGATCTCACCCTTTACTTCCTGTTTGCCACGTCGTCAGTGTTACTCTCCTCATAGCAAAGCCCGTATCTCATAGTGCTTCCATGGAGCTGTTTGTCTCGTATTCAGTTCATGTCTGTTCATGCACATGCAACCTGACCCACCACCAGACAGAAATATTGTTTTCTGCTGTTCGTCTTCACTCTTCACGTATCATAACATCTCTGATTGCAACAATACCAGGCAGTTTTGGCGTGAGGATTGTGACACATGCTCCTCCTCGCCCCTCTCCCTCCCATGTTCTCCCTCAGGCTGTGCCATGTGTTTTTTATCATTTACACAAGATGCTTCCTCTCTCTTTGAGGGAGGATTTCACAGCACAGTTATTGTGCATAACAGTTCCTCTTTATTTTTACTTCTCCCACTGCAGCTCAGCACGTTGACCTTGTTCTCTGTTTCTCTCCATCTCTCTGTCTGTCTTCCTTCACTCTCTTTATGTAATTAACATGCTGTTTGTTGCTATCTTGATTTTTTTTGTTTTCAACTTGTCATTCTAATGTTGAGTTTGAGTTACCTGGAATGGAAGTGTTTTTGTTTGATGTTTGATGAAAGAGATAATGTGACTTGTCAGAAACCTATGATTAGCTAAGTGAAACAAAAACTCGCCTGCCATTGTTTTGCATCTCTTTAACCCCTTATTTAACCCCTCAGTGTTCCATGATTGTTTTGTATCCTGGTGATTAGTTGCAGACCTCTACTGTGCAGTGTCAATCTGTTCCTTTTTCCTCTTCGCACTCACTGAAAGATGGTGTGTCCATCTGTTCGCACTCACTGTCAGTCACGATTACCCTAATGGAAATCTGCTGATATCTTCAATTAAGAAACATTGTCAGTGTGATATGATGGTTGGCCTGAGGCCTCATATGAAACATGACTCTCCTAGCAGTCTCAACATGATCATGCATTTACTTATCATTGAGCTCCTAAAACACTACATAGTGTATGTTTTATTTTTTTATTTTTTTTTATTTCACCTTTATTTAACCAGGTAGGCTAGTTGAGAACAGGTTCTCATTTGCAACTGCGACCTGGCCAAGATAAAGCAAAGCAGTGTGAACAGACAACACAGAGTTACACATGGAGTAAACAATTAACAAGTCAATAACACAGTAGAAAAAAGGGGAGTCTATATACAATGTGTGCAAAAGGCATGAGGAGGTAGGCGAATAATTACAATATTGCAGATTAACACTGGAGTGATAAATGATCAGATGATCATGTACAGGTAGAGATATTGGTGTGCAAAAGAGCAGAAAAGTAAATAAATAAAAACTGTGGGGATGAGGTAGGTGAAAATGGGTGGGCTATTTACCAATAGATTATGTACAGCTGCAGCGATCGGTTAGCTGCTCAGATAGCTGATGTTTGAAGTTGGTGAGGGAGATAAAAGTCTCCAACTTCAGCGATTTTTGCAATTCGTTCCAGTCACAGGCAGCAGAGTACTGGAACGAAAGGCGGCCAAATGAGGTGTTGGCTTTAGGGATGATCAATGAGATACACCTGCTGGAGCGCATGCTACGGATGGGTGTTGCCATCGTGACCAGTGAGCTGAGATAAGGCGGAGCTTTGCCTAGCATGGCCTTGTAGATGGCCTGGAGCGAGGGCCAGCCGACTAGAGCATACAAGTCGCAGTGGTGGGTAGTATAAGGTGCTTTAGTGACAAAACGGATGGCACTGTGATAAACTGCATCCAGTTTGCTGAGAAGAGTGTTGGAAGCAATTTTGTAGATGACATCGCCGAAGTCGAGGATCGGTAGGATAGTCAGTTTTACTAGGGTAAGCTTGGCAGCGTGAGTGAAGGAGGCTTTGTTGCGGAATAGAAAGCCGAATCTTGATTTGATTTTCGATTAGAGATGTTTGATGTGGGTCTGGAAGGAGAGTTTGCAGTCTAGCCAGACACCTAGGTACTTATAGGTGTCCACATATTCAAAGTCGGAACCATCCAATGTGGTGATGCTAGTCGGGCAAGCGGGTGCAGGCAGCGATCGGTTGAAAAGCATGCATTTGGTTTTACTAGCGTTTAAGAGCAGTTGGAGGCCACGGAAGGAGTGTTGTATGGCATTGAAGCTCGATTGGAGGTTAGATAGCACAGTGTCCAATGACGGGCCGAAAGTGTACAGAATGGTGTCGTCTGCGTAGAGGTGGATCAGGGAATCGCCCGCTGCAAGAGCAACATCATTGATATACACAGAGAAAAGAGTCGGCCCAAGAATTGAACCCTGTGGCACCCCCATAGAGACTGCCAGAGGACCGGACAACATGCCCTCCGATTTGACACACTGAACTCTGTCTGCAAAGTAATTGGTGAACCAGGCAAGGCAGTCATCCGAAAAACCGAGGCTACTGAGTCTGCCGATAAGAATATGGTGATTGACAGAGTCGAAAGCCTTGGCAAGGTCGATGAAGACGGCTGCACAGTACTGTCTTTTATCGATGGCAGTTATGATGTCGTTTAGTACCTTGAGTGTGGCTGAGGTGCACCCGTGACCGGCTCGGAAACCAGATTGCATAGCGGAGAAGGTACGGTGGGATTCGAGATGGTCAGTGACCTGTTTGTTGACTTGGCTTTCGAAGACCTTAGATAGGCAGGGCAGAATGGATATAGGTCTGTAACAGTTTGGGTCCAGGGTGTCTCCCCCTTTGAAGAGGGGGATGACTGCGGCAGCTTTCCAATCCTTGGGGATCTCAGACGATATGAAAGAGAGGTTGAACAGGCTGGTAATAGGGGTTGCGACAATGGCGGCGGATAGTTTCAGAAATAGAGGGTCCAGATTGTCAAGCCCAGCTGATTTATATGGGTCCAGGTTTTGTAGCTCTTTCAGAACATCTGCTATCTGGATTTGGGTAAAGGAGAACCTGGAGAGGCTTGGGCGAGGAGCTGCGGGGGGCCGGAGCTGTTGGCCGAGGTAGGAGTAGCCAGGCGGAAGGCATGGCCAGCCGTTGAGAAATGATTGTTGAAGTTTTCGATAATCATGGATTTGTCGGTGGTGACCGTGTTCCCTAGCCTCAGTGCAGTGGGCAGCTGAGAGGTGGTGCTCTTGTTCTCCATGGACTTCACAGTGTCCCAGAACTTTTTGGCGTTGGAGCTACAGGATGCAAACTTCTGCCTGAAGAAGCTGGCCTTAGCTTTCCTGACTGACTGCGTGTATTGGTTCCTGACTTCCCTGAACAGTTGCATATCGCGGGGACTGTTCGATGCTATTGCAGTCCGCCACAGGATGTTTTTGTGCTGGTCGAGGGCAGTCAGGTCTGGAGTGAACCAAGGGCTGTATCTGTTCTTAGTTCTGCATTTTTTGAACGGAGCATGCTTATCTAATATGGTGAGGAAGTTACTCTTAAAGAATGACCAGGCATCCTCAACTGACGGGATGAGGTCAATGTCCTTCCAGGATACCCGGGCCAGGTCGATTAGAAAGGCCTGCTCACAGAAGTGTTTTAGGGAGCGTTTGACAGTGATGAGGGGTGGTCGTTTGACTGCGGCACCGTAGCGGATACAGGCAATGAGGCAGTGGTCGCTGAGATCCTGGTTGAAGACAGCGGAGGTGTATTTGAAGGGCCAGTTGGTCAGGATGACGTCTATGAGGGTGCCCTTGCTTACAGAGTTAGGGTTGTACCTGGTGGGTTCCTTGATGATTTGTGTGAGATGCTTATATACGTCCAGTATGTATTTGTTTATTTATTGCATGCACTGTGAGCTCTCAGTACTGTTATTGTTTGCCACTTAAAATATATGGTACGTTGTTTAGCATGGCTATCTTTTATCATGCAAGACGAGTGCTCCGAAAGTGTTACAATTGTAATCAATCAAGAATATTTAAATGCCTTGAAAGAACTGTCTCGCCTGCAAAGATATCAGATTTGTAGAGAGCACATCAATTCTATTCAAGCACCATATCTATCACTTTTGTCATGGGCAAATATGTTTCACCTGCAATGTAATTGATAAATTATTTTAATTTTAAATCGCTTAAAAAAATAAAAAATGTATTTTTAAAACTGTCCCTTGTTTTCTAATATGAGCCCTGATATCGACTTGGCTCCTGGGTGCTTGATAGTGGTGGGGATTCCAGGTGCTTTTCACTTCTACATGTTATTTTTCTGTATGTCTTACAGCTAACATCTAGTCTCCCTTGGCAGACCGGTTGCCTTCCACATTAAAAAGTGTTCCGGTATATCTAGGTCTGGGATTTCTGAGACTAGCTCCCAACAGTTGGGGGCGATATACATTTGAAGTCGGAAGTTTACTTACACCTTAGCCAAATACATTTAAACTCCGTTTTTTTCACAATTCCTGACATTTAATCAAAGTAAAAATTCCCTGTCTTATGTCCGTTACAATCAACACTTTATTTTAAGAATGTGAAATGTCAGAATAATAGTGAGAATTATTTATTTCAGCTTTTATTGCTTTCATCACATACCCAGTGGGTCAGATGTTTACATACACTCAATTAGTATTTGGTAGGCCACCTTGCTCGCACACTCTTATTCAGTTCTGCCTACAAATTTTCTATTGGATTGAAGTCGGGGCTTTGTGATGGCCACTCCAAAACCTTGAGTTCGTTGTCCTTAAGACATTTTGCCACAACTTTGGAAGTATGCTTGGGGTCATTGTCCATTTACAAGACCCATTTGTGACCAAGCTTTAAATTCCTGACTGATGTTGAGATGTTGCTTCAATATATCCACCTAATTTTCCCTTCCTCATGATGTCATCTATTTTGTGAAGTGCACCAGTCCCTCCAGGAATAAAGCACCCCCACAACATGATGCTGCCACCTCCGTGCTTCACGGTTGGGATGGTGTTCTTTGGCTTGCAAGCGTCCCCCTTTTCCCTCCAAACATAACTATGGTCATTATGGCCAAACAGTTCCATTTTTGTTTAATCAGACCAGAGGACATTTCTCCAAAAAGTACAATCTTTGCCCCCATGTGCAGTTTCAAACCGTAATCTGGCTTTTTTATGGCGTATTGGAGCAGTGGCTTCTTAGGTTATGTCGATATTGGACTCGTTTAACTGTGGATATAGATACTTTTGTACCTCTTTCCTCCAGCATCTTCACAAGGTCCTTTGCCTTTGTTCTGGGGTTGATTTGCACTTTTCGCACCAAAGTATGTTCATCTCTAAGAGACAGAACGCGTCTCCTTCTTGTGCGGTATGACGGCTGCGTGGTCTCATGGTGTTTATACTTGCGTACTATTGTTTGTACAGATGAACGTTGTACCTTCAGGCATTTGGAAATTGCTCCCAAGGATGAACCAGACTTGTGGATGTCTGCAATGTTCTTGGCTGATTTCTTTTGATTTTCCCATAATGTTAAGCAAAGAAGCACTGAGTTTGAAGGTAGGCCTTGAAATACATCCACAGGTATACCTCCAATTGACTCAAATGATGTCAATTAGCCTCGCAGAAGCTTCTACAGCCATGACATAATATTCTGTAATTTTCCAAGCTGTTTAAAGGCAGTCAACTCAGTGTATGTAATCTTCTGAGCCACTGGAATTGTGATACTGTGAATTATGAAGTAATCTGTCCGTAAACAATTGTTGGAAAAAATACTTGTGTCATGCACAAAGTAGATGTCCAAACCGACTTGCCAAAACTTTTGTTTGTTAACCAGAAATGTGTGGAGTAGTTCAAAAACTAGTTTTAATGACTCAAATCTGAGTGTGTGACTTCAACTGTATGGTCAGAGGTCCTACAAATGGTAGGTGTTTGTTTTGATGGCCACATTACCCCAGTGGGTGCACCAGGGAATTTTCACTTTGTCTAGCTAAGGGGTGGCTTGGTCGTTGAGTAGGGGTGGTGCAATCTATGGTGTATTAAACATGCATCTAGTAATACATTATTTCTTGGGTGTGCTAAACATTCCCGAGGGAGCTTCAGCACCTAGCAAGTCTCTCTGAAGTCGGCCATACATTACGCAAGCCTGGTCCAGAAACTTCTCCTAGCCCTCACTCCTAGCACCAGCCCCTAGGCATGTAATATTGATCTGAAAGAATTGAATAAGGATATGGTATCAGCTCAACTTTGCCCTCTGATCAAAGCATTGCTTTCATAAGGGGGAGGTAAGGGGAAAGTACACAAAAAGATTACTAGGATTAAAGATCAAATTAGATCAATATTTTATAAGATATTAAGGAAGGTTAGATAAAACTTGATTACATGCTCAGGCTCCGACTTGATTAGGATGGCAGCAGTGAGGTAATACAGCACATCGCTGTACTCTTGATCCTTACTGTTTGGCTCAGTTTCAAACCCACTTTCTCTTGAGTCTAGTCCCCTCTACTCACTCCATAAGATGCATTCCTGGCAGGGTTGGGTAGGTTACTTTCTAAATGTCATCCATTAGTTACTAGTTACCTGTCAGATTGTAATCCATTGTGTAACTTTAAGCTTATTCAAACTCAGTAATGTAATATGATTACTTTCAGTTACTTTTAGATTACTTTTCCCTTAAGAGCATAAGAAGAAGACAAAGGATCCATCAAACACATTTGGTGTGTTATCATAGAGGTCTTAGACTTGGTGTACCTTTTTTCAATGCTGAATTGAATTTCATTGAGAAAACATAAAAGGTATCAATGTATTTTTTTCCGCAAACATCTTTTCTTGATTTAAAAGTAATCCAAGAAGTAATCATCTAGTTTTTCAAAAGTATCTAACCTGATTTCAATATTCTTGCTTTTTTGTAGTCAGATTACGTGTAATTGAATACATGGTTGTGTTTCAGAGTATTTTCTGCCTGATAGAATTGAATAGTAAATAGGGTCATTTTGGAGTTGCTTTTGTTGTTAATAAAAATGGAATATGTTTCTAAACACTTCTACATTAATGTGAATGCTGCCATGATTACGGATAAATGAAAAAGTTAGACGCACAAATATCATACACCCCCCCCCCCCCAGACATGGCAACCTCTCACCATTACAATAAAAGGGGCGGTTAGCATTTTCGGGGGTATGATATTTATGCGTCTGCAACTTTCTCACACATCATTATTCACAAATAATAAATATTGTTAAATAAAATAAATAGGTAAGTCTGCACTTTAAACTCCAGTACTTTGGATTTGAAATAATACAAAGTCAAAACAACAAAAAATGTCACTGTCCTAATACTTTGAGCTCACTGTGTGTGTATATACACTACCAGTCAAAAGTTTGGACACACCTACTCATTCAAGGGTTTTTCTTTATTTTACTATTTTCTACATTGTAGAAGACATTAAAACATTGAAATAACACATGGAATTGTGTAGTAACCAAAACGTTGTAGTCACCTGGAATTCATTTCAATTAACAGGTGTGCCTTGTTCAAAGTTAATTTGTGGAATTTGTGAGGAGGAGGTGTGATGGTGTGGGGATGCTTTGCTGGTGACACTGTCAGTCGTTTATTTAGAACTCAAGGCACACTTGACCAGCGATACGCCATACCATCTGGTTTGCGCGTAGTGGGACTAGCATTTGTTTTTCAACAGGACAATGACCCCAACCACACCTCCAGGCTGTGTAAGGGCTATTTGACCAAGAAGAAGAGTGATGGAGTGCTGCATCAGATGACCTTAAAATCAAAGTTTATTTGTCATGTGTGCCGAGTACAACACCTTACAGTGAAATGTTTACTTACAGGCTCTAACCAATAGTACAAAAAAGGTATTAGGTGAACAATAGGTAAGTAAAGGAATAGAACAGTAAAAAGACAGGCTATATATAGTAGCGAGGCTACATACCGGTTAGTCAGGCTGATTGAGGTAGTATGTACTTGTAGATATGGTTAAAGTGACTATGCATATATGATGAACAGAGAGTAGCAGTAGTGTAAAAGAGGGGTTGGCGAGTGGTGGGTGGCAGGACACAATGCAGATAGCCAGGTTAGCAAATGTGCGGGGGCACTGGTTGGTCGGCCCAATTGAGCTATGTCTTAAAATAATGATGGACAGTCGTTTCTCTTTGTTTATTAGAGCTGTTTTTGCCATAATATGGACTTGGTTTTTTACAAAATAGGGATATCTTCTGTATACCACCCCTACCTTGTCACAACACAACTGATTGACTCAAACGCATTAAGGAAATAAATTCTCAAATTCACTTTTAATAAAAGGCCCAACGGTTAAATGAAATGCATTCCAGGTGACTACCTCATTAAGCTGGTTGAGAAGACTCAACCATGCCAAGACTGCAAAGCTGTCATCAAGGCAATGGGTGGCTACTGAAGAATCTCAAATATAAAATATATTTAGATTTGTTTAACAATTTTTTGGTTAATACATGATTCCATATGTTATTTTATCGTTTTGATGTCTTCGGTATTATTATACAATGTAGAAAATAGTAAAATTAAGACAAACCCTGGAATGAGTAGGTGTGTCAACTTTTGACTGGTACTGTATATAAACTCAGCAACCCTGTCTTTCAAAGATAATTCATAAAAATCCAAATTGTAAAGGGTTTAAACACTGTTTCCCATGCTTGTTCAATGAATTATAAACAATTAATGAACATGCACCTGTGGAATGGTCATTAAGATAATAACAGCTTAGGCAATTAAGGTCACAGTTATGAAAACTTAGGACACTAAAGAGGCCTTTCTACTAACTCTGAAAAACACCAAAAGAAAGATGCCCAGGATCCCACAGACCACATGTAACAACACCTGCACAGGATCGGTACATCCGAACATCATGCCTGTGGGACAGGTACAGGATGGCAACAACTGCCCGAGTTACATGTCTGTGGAACTTGTTCAGTTTATGTCTCAGTTGTTGAATCTTGTTATGTTCATACAAATATTTACACAGGTTAAGTTTGTTGAAAATTAACGCAGTTGACAGTGAAAGGACGTATCTTTTTTTGCTGAGTTTATATATACACACACACACACACACATACACTGAGTGTGCAAACCATTATGAAGACCTGCTCTTTCCATGACAGACTGACCAGGTGAATCCAGGTGAAAGCTACGGTATGATCCCTTATTGATGTCACTTGTTAAATCCACTTCAATCAGTGTAGATGAAGGGGGAGACGGGTTAAAGAAGGATTTGTAAGCCTTGGGACAATTGAGACATCGATTGTGTATGTGTGCCATTCAGAGGGTGACAACATTTTTCAGTGCCTTTTTAACGGGGTATGGTAGTAGGTGCTGGGTTCACCAGTTTGCAGTGGTGGAAAGAGTACCCAATTGTCATACTTGAGTAAAAGTAAAGATACCTTAATAGAAAATTACTAATTTAAAGTAAAAATTACTAAGTTAAAGTGAAAGTCACCCATTAAAAGATGAAACCAAAATATAACTTTTTGGTAAAAACTCAACTCGTCGTGTTTGGAGGACAAAGAATGCTGAGTTGCATCCAAAGAACACCATACCTACTGTGAAGCATGGGGGTGGAAACATCATGCTTTGGGGCTGTTTTTCTGCAAAGGGACCAGGACGACTGATCCGTGTAAAGGAAAGAATGAATAGGGCCATGTATAGTGAGATTTTGAGTGAAAACCTCCTTCCATCAGCAAGGGCATTGAAGATGAAACGTGGCTGGGTCTTTCAGCATGACAATGATCCCAAACACACCGCCCGGGCAATGAAGGAGTGGCTTCGTAAGAGGCATTTCAAGGTCCTGGAGTGGCCTAGCCAGTCTCCAGATCTCAACCCCATAGAAAATCTTTGGATGGAGTTGAAAGTCCGTGTTGCCCAGCAACAGCCCCAAAACATCACTGCTCTAGAGGAGATCTGCATGGAGGAATGGGCCAAAATACCAGCAACAGTGTGTGAAAACCTTGTGAAGACTTACAGAAAACGTATGACCTCTGTTATATACCCTTTGTTGGCAATGACAAAGTATTGAGAAACTTTTGTTATTGACCAAATACATAATTTGCTAATTAATTCATTAAAAATCCTACAATTCTGGATTTTTTTCTTCTCATTTTGTCTGTCATAGTTGAAGTGTACCTATGATGAAAATTATAGGCCTCTCATCTTTTTAAGTGGGAGAACTTGCACAATTGGTGGCTGACTAAATACTTTTTTGCCCCACTGTATGTACTGTACATATCTACTTCAATTACCTCGTAGCCCTGCATATAGACCCAGTACTGGTACCCCGTGTATATAGCCAAGTTATCGTTACTCATTATGTATTTATTCCTCTATTATTATTATTAATAATAATATCAAAAAATGTCTCTGCATTGTTGGGAAGGGCCCATAAGTAAGCATTTCAATGTTAGTCCACACCTCTTTTTAATTAACAAAGCATGTCGCAAATAACAGATTTGTTTTGAAAGTCAAACACCCTGTAACCGTTTCAACATTGTCTTTTCTCTCCTCGTGTGAAGGAAGTTGTTTGCATGCTTGAAAGACGTGGTTAAAAGATTGTTCTGATTTCATAGATGGCTAATGGTCTCTACGATTTCATTCTATTTACTCTACTGTGCTCTACTGTGATTTCATGGGTAATGGTTCTTTGTTGAATTTTCTCTTATGTTCTACTGTTATTTCAAGTCTGCCTCTAGGCCAGATTTGTATGAATGTCAGACATTCTGATCAGAATCTTAAAAGGAAATGAGTCCAGCATGCAATGGGATGATGTATCATTAGTGTTTGTGTGCATGCGTGCATGCGTGTGCTCCCTTGTGCATGCGTGTGCTCCCTTGTGCATGCGTGTGCCCCCTTGTGCATGCGTGTGCTCCCTTGTGCATGCGTGTGCCCCCTTGTGCATGCGCGTGCTCCCTTGTGCATGCGTGTGCTTTCCTGAGTGTGTGTATCTATGTGTACGTCTGTGTGTGTGTTAACAAGAGTGTGTTTACAGCCGTACGTAGCCTAAGTGTGCATAGCTGACTGCCAAAGGTGCAACAGTCCGGATGGCCTAAAATAATGCGAAGATGCCGGGGAGAGATTGTCATCGTTCTGACATTTGATCACAGCACTATAACGTGATTACATTCATGTGAGCGGACCATCTATATCATTATTGAGTTATCGGCTCAATGAGTCTCTTGTTGTCATCCTACCTTATTAGCTTTTAAATGCCCGTCTGCACATTCTTGAGCCAGTCCATGCCCCTACGACATCCAGATAAGATAGACCTATGATAATACATATAATGGAAGACGGTGCTGTCTGCCGTGGCTCTTTCTTACATACTGTACGTCCTCCTTTGAGACGTAATATTTCAACCTGACTTTGTAGAGTTATTAGAGACCAAATCGATCCAATTTGTGTGGCTCACCATGAGACAGAATGACGCTGCCTTTGCTTCTGCCCTTGCTGTGAACTCCTCCTTTATAAGCCTGGATATTGACCAGAAATACATAAGTTAGTTAGTGAGTTTCCATATGGCACCCCATTCAACCCGGGCCCTTAGGGCTCGGGGTCAAAAGTAATGCACTATGTAGGGCATAGGGTGCCATTTGAGATACACAGGGTTGGGCCAACCTTCAGTGAGTGGTTGCAAATCCCAAGCATAGTTCTGATTAATTTCACTTGCTCCCCAGTGATGCACACGTAAATTAATATATTTGAATGCAGCTAGTATAAGTATATCAAGTGAAATGAGCGTTGTAGGCTGCTCAATTATCTTGGTGACAGAGGTTGATGGGAGAGACAATCAATCTCTCTACATTGTACTGTTTCATGTGTGCTTGTTGTAAGCCTCTTGGGAAAATTAAAAACACATTATAGTTCCATGGGAGTAGAATCCTAACTTTTGAAAAGCACACAACGTTTTTGCAAAGCTGAACATAAGCAACACTTGCTTTCATGTGTAAACATTTGTAAGAACATAACAAGATTCAAAAATTGAACAAGTTCCACAGACATGTGACTAACAGAAATTGAATGTGTCCCTGAACAAAGGGGGGGAATCAAAATCAAAAGTAACAGCCAGTATTTGGTGTGGCCACCAGCTGCATTAAGTACTGAAGTGCATCTCCTCTTCATGGACTGCACCAGATTTGCCAGTTCTTGCTGTCAGATGTTACCCCACTCTTCCACCAAGGCACATGCAAGTTCCCAGACATTTCTGGGGGGGGGAATGGCTCTAGCCCTCACCCTCCGATTCAACAGGTCCCAGACGTGTTCAATGGGATTGAGATCCGGGCTCTTCACTGGCCATGGCAGAACACTGACATTACTGTCTTGCAGGAAATCACGTACAGAACGAGCAGTATGACTGGTGGCATTGTCATGCTGGAGGGTCATGTCAGGATGAGCCTGCAGGAAGGGTACCACATGAGGGAGGAGGATGTCTTCCCTGTAGTGCATAGCGTGAGATTGCCTGCAATGACAACAAGCTCAGTCCGATGATGCTGTGACACACCGTCCCAGACCATGACGGACCCTCCACCTCCCAATCGATCCCACTCCAGAGTACAGGCCTTGGTGTAACGCTCATTCTTTCGAAGATAAACGCAAATCCGACCATCACCCCTGGTGAGACAAAACTGCGACTCGTCAGTGAAGAGCTCTTTTTACCAGTCTCGTCTGGTCCTGCGACGGTGGGTTTGTGCCCATAGGCGACGTTGTTGCCGGTGATGTCTGGTGAGGACCTGCCTTGCAACAGGCCTACAAGCCCTAAGTCCAGCCTCTCTCAGTTCTGTCTCTCTGTAGTGCTGTCTTAGGCATCTCACCGTATAGACATGGCAATTTATTGCCCTGGCCACATCTGCAGTCCTCATGCCTCCTTGCAGCATGCCTAAGGCACGTTCACACAAATGAGCAGGGACCCTGGACATCTTTCTTTTGGTGTTTTTCAGATTTAGTAGAAAGGACTCTTTAGTGTCCTAAGTTTTCATAACTGTGACCTTAATTGCCTACCGTCTGTAATGTTAGTGTCTTAATGACCATTCCACAGGTGCATGTTCATTAATTGTTTATGGTTCATTGAACAAACATGGGAAACAGTGTTTAAATCTTTTACAATGAAGATCTGTGAAGTTATTTAGATTTACAAATTATCTTTGAAAGACAGGGTCCTGAAAAAGGGATGTTTCTTTTTTGCTGCGTTTATTTGTCAAAACATTACCTACTTTGCTGCATTGAGGTCATAAACACAGAGGAAGAAAACATGGAAACATTTAATTTCACAATAAAGGATGATCTATTTAAATTTCAAGTTATGTTCATTGACTTGAATTTGAAATTGTCTGAAATTGTCTGCTTTAGTTTTTGAAATCACAAGATACATGTTTTGACCCCTGGGTCACAGAAAATGAATGTAGTAGTTTAAGCATAATTTATCTCATGATGTTTTCATCAATGTCTCAGGATATAATGGCTTGGCTAGAATGAGTGAAAGATATTTAACAATCTTTCCCCGCCATTTTAACCATTTATTTTGAGTGTAGATTTTGGTTTTGTATGTAGATGTTTTTGTATTGGAAACAACGTTGATGTTGAGCTTAATCATGACATTGTTACTGAAAGTATAGAGTTCATTATCACGAGTTTCCATTGGGGTCCCATCATTCAAAACAGCCACCCATTTCATGTCTGTAAAGGTGCTCAGTCGGGTTCAACCGGTCTCTCAGTCTCACAGTTAAAATGATTATTGAACACCTATTTAACTAACGTATTGCTAATAGGCAACTTTAAAACTTGTATTTTTCTGGAGATAGAATAGAAAAACCAAGCCTATTGCATTTTTTATTAGCCTATTTGATTTGACTTTGTTTGGCTCACAAAACCCATGACTCGTATTTCCTTTTGGAAATATCAAAACAATAACAAAACAATAACAAAAGAGGTGTGGCGGAAGCTTAATGTTGCTGTGTTCTTGAATTAAAGCACTGTGTGCTGGCCATGGGGACTAATTCCCCCGTGTTGCATGGGAAAGGGTATATTTAGCCAAGTGGTCTCTGGCCTTGTTCAGTAAACAGAAAAATAAAAGTCCTTGGCAGCAGAACAATTGTGGGAATTCGCGGTTCTTGAAGTCAGAGGTCTTTCCTTGGTTCAAGTGTTTAGGACACCGAATAAAAGGTTGTGTCCCAAATGGCCCCCTATTGTCTATATAGTCCCCCTATGGGCCATGGTCAAAGGTAGTGCACTACATAGGGGTTAGGGTGCCAATTAGGGCTGGGAGGTTCTCAAAGGCTACTGGTTGAAATGCCCCATTTAGAACTGCTATAAGTCTTTGTGTGTGACAACCACTGCTCTAGGCTAGGGCAATATTCAGCCCAAACATTATGGTTAGAAACAAGATTTATGCTTGGCTTGGTCAAATGTGCAGTACTGAGACCCTCACTTGACACTGGAATGTTTCTCATAGGCTACTAACATCTGGAGGAGAAATTAGAGTGTACTGTAGTAATCCCCCAGGGTGTCTCTCTCTCCCTCTCTCTCTCTCTTTTGTGCTCTCACGCTCTCTCTCATTTTCCCTCTCTCCCTTCCTCTCTCTTGTGCTCAGTCCCTCTTCCCATTTTAACCTCTCCCTCTCAAACTCTGCCACTCCCTCTCTCCTTCCCCTCTTGCATGGGTCAAACACAGGGTTGGTTTGCTTCCTCGGTCAAGTGGAACCCCACAGTGATGCTGCATGTGAACGTCAATGGCAAGCAACCCACCACTTGCTGTGATCAAGTCTATGATTTCGCTCAAATCTCAGTTGAGGACGACACTTAACTGGGCTGCTGTTTGTCTGATCGGCCATGACCTAGAAAATTCCTCTTCCATTTTGATATCTCTTTCACGGACAATGGTTTCAAACATTGACGCTCTTGGGAATGACGGGGGCCTGCTCTGAGCACTTAGTTCTGTGAGGAGTTCCAGTGATCAGTGAGTTGAAAATGTGGGTGGCTGTTTCTTTAGGACATTGAGTTGAGGACAGGAAGTTCGTGAGGACACGAATAATAATATATATTTTTTTTTACATTTGTAAAGCGTTTATTATTTTAAAAGAATAATCTCAAAATGCATAAAATAAAAGATGAACAAGAAAATGTGTTTAATATAAAGCCAAATGTATTAGCACCCTTGCACGTTTCTTAAATGATTCCCTATTTCTCCTTAAATACATTGATATTGGACAAAAAAGGGTTCTCCAAATCTTGTTGGATTTTCAACATTGCAGAACCAATTGTTATTAGCAACACAGAGCTAGTACCTAGATTGTACTAAGGTCAAGATTGCTGCAGACCAATGCTTCTTCAAATCAAATCGTATTCGTCACATACACATGGTTAGCAGATGTTCATGCGAGTGTACTGAAATGCTTGTGCTTCTAGTTCCAACTATGCAGTAATATCTAACAAGTAATCTAACAAATTCACAACAACGACATTATACACAAAGACACACAAATGTATGGGATGGATAGAATATGTACATATAAATATATGGATGAGCGATGGCATGCAGAATAGGCAAGATGCAGTAGATGGTATAGAATATAGTATATATAGTTGTGGCCAAAAGTTGAGAATGACACAAATATTAATTTTCACAAAGTCTGCTGCCTCAGTGTCTTTAGATATTTTGTCAGATGTTACTATGGAATACTAAAGTATAATTACAAGCATTTCATAAGTGTCAAAGGCTTTTATTGACGATTACATGAAGTTGATGAAGAGTCAATATTTGCAGTATTGGACCTTCTTTTTCAAGACTTCTGCAATCCGCCCTGGCATGCTGTCAATTAACTTCTGGGCCACATCCTGACTGATGGCAGCCCATTCTTGCATAATCAATGCTTGGAGTGTGTGAATTTGTGGGGTTCTCTCAATGGGATTAAGGTCTGGGGAGTTTCCTGGCCATGGACCCAAAATATTGATGTTTTGTTCCCCGAGCCACTTAGTTATCACTTTTGCCTTATGGCAAGGTGCTCCACCATGCTGGAAAAGGCATTGGTCGTCATCAAACTGTTCCTGAATGTTTGGGAGAAGGTGCTCTCGGAGGATGTGTTGGTACCATTCTTTATTCATGGCTGTGTTCTTAGGCAAAATTGTGAGTGAGCCCACTCCCTTGGCTCAGAAGCAACCCCACACATGAATGGTCTCGGGATGCTTTACTGTTGGCATGACACAGGACTGATGGTAGTGCTCACCTTGTCTTCTCCGGACAAGCTTTTTTCCAGATGCCCCAAACAATCGGAAAGAGGATTCAGAGAAAATGACTTTACCCCAGTCCTCAGCAGGTCCAATCCCTGTACCTTTTGCAGAATATCAGTCTTTACCTGATGTTTGTCCTGGAGAGAAGTGGCTTCTTTGCTGCCCTTCTTGACACCAGGCCATCCTCCAAAAGTCTTTGCCTCACTGTGCGTGCAGATGAACTCACACCTGCCTGCTGCCATCTCTGAGCAAGCTCTGCACTGGTGGTGCCCCGATCCCTCAGCTGAATCAACTGTCCTGGAGCTTGCTGGACTTTCTTGGGCTCCCTGAAGCCTTCTTCACAACAATTGAACCGCTCTCCTTGAAGTTCTTTATGATCCAGTAAATGGTTGATTTAGGTGCAATCTTACTGGCAGCAATATCCTTTCCTGTGAAGCCCTTTTTGTGCAAAGCATTGATGACGGCACGTGTATCCTTGCAGGTAACCGTGGTTGACAGAGGAAGAACAATGATTCCAAGCACCACCCTCCTTTTGAAGCTTTCAGTCTGTTATTCGAACTCAATCAGCATGACAGAGTTATCACCAGCCTAGTCCTCATCAATACTCACACCTGTGTTAACGAGAGAATCACTGACATGATGTCAGCTGGTCCTTTTGTGGCAGGGCTGAAATTCAATGGAAATGTTTTTTGGGGATTCAGTTCATTTGACACTTTAAAATGAATTACAATTCGTTTGATCACTCTTCATAACATTCTGGAGTATATACAAATTGCCATCATTCAAACTGAGGCAGAAGACTTTGAAAATAAAATTTGGGTCATTCTCAAAACCTTTGGCCACGACTGTACATAATGAGATGAGTAATGTAGGATATTTAAACATGATTAAAGTGTAGTTATTTAAAGTGACTTGTGATACCTTTATTAAGTCCATGCACTATGCTCTCTATGCTAGTGATGGCTGGTTAATTAACAGTCTCATGGCCTTGAGATAGAAGCTGTAGCCATCAATGGGCATACTACACCTTTCTACTGGCAAGCTGGCCCACTCTTCAGTTGCAAACTGCTCCAATTCTTCAATGTTTGAGGGGTGCCTTTGAGCAACTGCTGTTTTCAAATCATGCCCTAGGTTTTTGATGGGATTCAGATCTGTACATTGCTGGCCACTCCAGAACAGCCAGCATCTCTTCTTGAACCATTCCTGGGTGTTTTTTAATGTGTGTTTGGAGTCGTCCTTCAGCTGAAGAGTGGGCCAAGTTG